>NW_028262336.1:39489000-39792900 GCF_047370975.1 Nipponia nippon | reverse complement strand
GGCCTGATTCACAACTCCATTGCTGTAGTTTTATGCTGATATGACCCTTCTGAAAATCAAGCAGCTAGACTGGTGCTGGTATAAAACTGGAGTGATGCAGTGGTGAATCAGACCCATGGTTATAAAACAGCGTCTGTAGGAAATTACATAACTGGATCAGGAATATTTTGAAGGAATTAAACACTAAAAAAATAAACCAGATGTGATTATGTGCAGACTTTCCTGCTAACAATACCATAAATGTACTGCCAATTACCTAATCATACATAAACCTGTTTTGAAAAAGAACTAGTTTATCTGTAAAGTTGAACAAAACCAAAAGATATGAAGAAGTACTACTTTGCCTGGTTTATATTGACAAAATGTCTGGTATTCTCACACTGAAAGGCAATGCTCTGACCTTGCAGCAAATTTAACAGGTAAGATCAACATTTTCCTTAGTAATTTAGGATATGAAATGCATCAGGAGGTGGCCTAGTGGTGAGCTGAGCTAGTTGTAATGAAATAAACACCCATTTTGAGTTTCTGGGATGGGACCCACTTTGTATGATGTCCTGCTTCGTGTTACCTACTCCGTCTTTCTGGCTCTCCCTCAGCACTGGGCACTGATCACCAGCAGAATTATATCTATGCCGCTCTCAGCTCTCACAAGTAGAAACTGGGGCGGGATTTAGTTCAAATCCTATCATATAAGAGTGTTTGCTGTCTTATCTACACACATGGGAGGACATTCTTTACATCAGTTGGTATTGCTGATCAGGAGTCCAATTTAGTACACCCTTATAAAAGTACTGGTAGTCAGCTCAAAAGTATTGTTATATATTCAAAATGAGATTAAAAAGAGGGTAAAATGTATTCCTGGATTAAGCTAGCACAACTACAATGACTACATCATAGATAATTTGGCACAGCATGTATCAAAATGCCCAGCTTGTTCCTTAGAGTGGCAGCCTGCCCTCCCACACATGGGTATCTCAGGACACTACAACATTCAAACATAAGAATGGTGGTTATTTGCACCCTATATGGCCACAGTGTCTTCACATATTGCAATCTTTTTTTGCATTGCAGTATTGAAAGGTCTCAGATGTCTGTGTGGTTTCACTATTTGCTGGTTTTTCAAACTTAAAGACCAATTCTGAATCTCAGCATACCACTTGTGCTGTGGCTGTTCTTTACCTAAGGCTCATGGTCCTCGTTCAGCCTAGCTTGCCTCCCAAACTGACAAGAAGTGACAAGTTTTACTTTCCTATTATCTTGACAATCACTTTTCAGCTGCATTAGATGCCTTTTAGTTACAAATTCTGAGGCACCCTGAAAGTGCTTCTCTTATTAACTCCTTGTGAGTGCCCACGGTCACTTTCTCAGTTGTCCATCTTAACCTGTGATGAAGTGGAAGAGGGTTTTTTATTCTTTTTGCCATAAAGAGTGAATTGCCAGCTTTAGGTTTGGAAGTGACCATGGGACTCTTGCCGCTGAACCCTGCAATACCAGAACTAAGGGGACACTTAATGAAACTAGTAAAAGATTGGTTTAAACCACCAAATTAAGTAAGTACTTTTTTTTTGCAGAGAAAAGAGGGATTTCCTGGAACATACTGCCACAGGGGGCTGCAGAGGCAGATATTTTTATCAGTAGGTTCAGAAAAGGACTAGATAAATTCATGGACAGCAGGTCTATAAGAAGACATGAAAAGGATTAGGCAGCATTGCATTCTCAAACATCCCTAATATAACAATTGTGGATGCTAGAAGAGAATGAGGGGGAAAAAAACCCTCCTCTTGCTGTTTGTTGGAGATAGACTCCTGGGTTAGGTGGATTATTGGTCTGACTCGGCAGGACATTTTGTATGTTTCTATGGTACGTGGGTACTTTCATCACTCATTCCCAATATGAACACACATACCATGAATTTTGGACTTATGACTGTTCCCCCTAGGAGATTTCAGAACAAAAGTCTGTATTAGCCTTGAGTGCAGAAGGTCTTAACTTTGTCTCACCTTCCTCATTTTGTTAAACTTCAGCCCAAGCATTCCACTATGAGCTGTATTCTTTGCTATTTATGCCATGTATATGATAGCAAGGCTAGTGTTCATACCTCTGGCTCAAAGGTAGTGGGTTTCCCAACTATTTGATCTTTATACAGTGTGTTCTGTTCTCATCTGTAGTCAGTTTTCAAAAGATTAATTTTTCCCTTTTTTTTTTTTATTTTCATACTGTTTGTCCTACCTGATGTTCACTCTACTCAAGAGCACTGATATACTCAGAGAGTACTTTAGAAATCAATATATAATGGTAATAGCAGAAACTGGCTAAGTTGTTTGTGAAATATTGTCTGGAATCAGGCATGGACAGATAGGGCTTTTGTCAACCATAGTCTCTCGTTATTGATTGCCCTGAGATCAAAGTATGCATGCTGTAAGACGTACTAAGTTACAAAATAACTTCCAACTGCTGGGAGAGGGAGAGTCCCTAAACACTTCACATGGAAATGCTGGCCAAGAGTTGAAGACTGGTTTGGCGGGTGCAGAAGCCAGTCTTCAAAAAAATTTTCTAACATTGCTAATGAATGCACCATTTCACTAGTTTTAAAACTGGCCTGACGTGCTTAGAAATACTTGCTTACTTGGAATGCTTGCCTTTCATTCTTGAAGGCCCTAATGATTTCAGTTCATTCCCTCCTTTGCCCTTTTCTTCCTCTGCTTTGAATAGACATGGGAGGAGTCCCTGCATATTAATCTTGTTAAGTGTGCTGGAGATGATGGTCTAAAATCTAAACTGCTTGATTTAGCTGCCAGAGGTAAGGTTCCTCTTTATTTAACCTCTCTCTCGAGACTGATGAACTGCTCTGAAAACACAACAAGGTCATACCTTTGCATAACGGTGAAAGTAAATTAAATATGACCTTTTACAGATCTAGTTCATGAGTTCTTGTAATTCCTAAATCCCAGAGAAAAAAAAATCAGATGATTTCCCAGAGAAGAATGTTTTGTTTTTTTAGGTTTTTTTGACTCAATGAATTGTTTTTATTACCTAAGTCATTCAATCTTTCCTCAGTGGTACATGTGTCACTAGTACGATGACACTTGTCTGTGGCTGTCCACCCAGGGTAATAGGCTGCAGCTGTTTTTAGCAACTTAAAACTAAAATCCTCGGTATGTTAAATCACCAGCTCCTTTTATAAGAAAACACTCCAAAAAATCCCAAGCAACACTTACTCATTTTTACAAATAATAAGTATTCACATATGTGGGCACTCTGTATCATCATGACCATATTTCAGGTCCATCTTGAAGTAAAAGAACAAGTGTCTGTTACACGATCAATCCTAGGGTGGCTCATTCTTGAGAAAAATTTGTCCCATGGTGATGAATTGTGGATGTGTTCGGTTTACCATGATGTCCCAGCTGAAACAACAAAGAACTTTTTGCACCCCTTGCCCTGCCTCCCCCCCCCGCCCCCCCCCCCCCCAAAAAAGGGCACATCTCCCAAAAAACAAACAAGACAGTACTTTGGGGTGCATGAGCACTTCTTTATATTCACTTAGTTTTATTGTTTCTGTCGTATAACGGTACTGAAACCTCTCTGGTTGTAGCAGCAGGGGACATAATTAAAACCTCTCTTTCATATATATGCATGTATTTTTATATATACATATATATGAGAATGATTTTTATATATATATATATGAGAATGTGATGGCAAAATCACAAAGTTGACAGGAAAAGTTTAGGCACAGATGTCATGTTAGAAGCCACTGCATAGGGGTAACTATATAACTCCTACTACTGTTAGAAGCAGATTGTAAGACAGAAAGGCCCCTTCAACTTTCTGTTTTGCTCTAAATGCTAATAATATGAATAATAGGAGACAATTTGTCCTGCTGTTTATTCTCCTCACTATTAAGTTGTAATACTCTGTACAAAAGCGTTCTTCAGAATCTGAATTTCCTGTAGATAACAGAGAGTAATTTTCTTGTAACACATCCTGTTGTGAACTATATCCCTTAGTTCAACTAGGAAAAAATTGTTCTGTAAAAGTGGGAATTTATATTTATTATAACAGTTCTACAAGTGAGCAAATTGATATACGTAGTGATATAACCAGCTCACCATTTCCCATCTTTGTCAGTCTGCTCTCTCCTTGGGTTGCAGGCAAAGGGGACAGGTTAGTCTTTACTGTGTTGGCAGCTAATAGGTAGAGCCATTATGTGGCTCTCTCGGATCGTTAATAGGGAATATTATCTGAAATTGACCTTGTTTAGACATCGAGTGCCTTTGGCCTCGCTTCAAGATACTTAACATGAACAATTATCTGATAATATGTTCTTTTGAAAGACTATATTGCTTAAGCAGTATCTCACTGCAACAAACTCTAGTGTGTGCCAGCATTTTCTTTTTAAAAGGTTGTATGAAGTATAACTTCATGTAATATAGATCATATTTGTCAGACTGATAAGAATTTAGGCCCAGGAATTTAGACCCACCAGTGCATTGTGATCTACTATGGAAAGAGCCACTCAGTGTCTCTGTTTCACATCATTGACCAAATTTCTTAGCACATAAGCAAGTTTTAGCTTTTTGGAAGACGTGCTGTGCTGAAGTTTCAGATTATGGAAAGGTTTGGATAAAAACAGAGAAGGGACTGCATGAGCACACAAAAAGTTTGCTCCCTGTCTCAGGTACAATTTGTATCTTTTTCTACAGGCCCAAGCGTCTGCTGTGAACTATATGCTCTCACGGGGCTCCGTTTTTTTAGACACAGGAATTACCAAGCACGCTGTTTGAACAGCTCGTTTCAGCACTGATATTTAGATATCTAAATAAAGTAGTTATTCTTGGAAAATGCCCATGACAAAAGAGGGGATAATAATAATTTTTGTATATTATAGTTTCTTTTCATCTGTCTTAACTAAATAAAGCTGTATCAGGGCTGACAGTAACTGTGACACATTAGGCTGATAGAAGTTATTATTACTTTTAAAACATACATATGCAAGCAATAGATTACATTATCTCTAGAATGTGTAACGATCAGTGGTGGCAGGTGAGATGATGCTATGTATGGTCATGGTATACACATTTAGACCATTGACGGAAGAGCAGGAATCTGAATATTCTTTGAAGCTGAAGCAAAGAGAGCAGTGCAAGGCCAGGCTTCTCCTGTTGGAAGACTGTACTCCCCACAGAGCATAGTCACAGTTTAAATCAAAAGCCTGAAAGACGTTATTCTAAGAGCCAAAATGAAAAGAGCATCTCCTACAATTTCAGATTACCAAATGGAGATTCCAGATTTTTTTAGATATGCATATAATCATGCTTGAATTCCTCTACTCTAGGGAAATATAAATTGTATAGCGCTTCTGTTCTTCAAACCAACATGCTTCACCTGGGATAAGCTACAAGTCTTAGATGTCCCATCACTCTTTTCTGTCAGGCATCACCTTGGCCCTCTATAATTTTTTGGTGCCAGTCTCGAGCAATATGGTTTTATTTAACTGTGCTTTTTCTGTAACACGGCTTCTTTGGGCTTAGTAGTTTTTCTGGCTTTTGCCAGAACATGACTGTTATAGGACAACATAACCCCAAGAACCTCTCTTCCTCATTTTAAAAGGCCAGCATATCTCATTGCAGAAACAGTCATGTCTTCCTAATCATTAATGAATTTTAAAATAATAATTTATTCACCTTTCTGGGCTATTACAGCTACAGTTCATAAAGCCTCTAATAAAGAACTAATTCCCATTTTGCTAACCACATGGCAGTAAGACACAGTATTTGACTGCAGGATGGTCAGGATCTAAGTGAATAAGAAAAATATTGGGTAGAAGAAAACAGATGTCCATCATGCCTGGCAGACGAGGAACACAAGCAGATAACGGTTCAATCAGAAAGTCTATGGCAAAACTGATGATTGAATGTGGACTTTCCAAATCCCAGGCTGGTGCCTTAAACAAAATTTCTGCCTTCTTCCAAGATATTAATGCTTTATTTCAGTTTTATCTTAGGTTTCCACATCTGAAAGGTGAAGCAGCTTTCACATACTTGTACTGAAAGTAAATGCACGATACAGCAAGATCAATTTTTTAACCCCATTGTTGCAGTTTTTTTGTTTGCTTCATTGGATTTTTTTAAGAATTAAACAGTCTGATTATGTCACTAATCAATTAAACACTTATTAATGGCCCTTCCAGTGCTCGTCTACTCATGTGCTCTGCTAAAGTACATGCAAAAGAAATATGACACAATGCTACATACAGACCCAGCAAAGAGCCATAACTGTTGTCTGTACCAGACATTGAGAAGGGAATGAAAAAAGGGGGAAATTGTGACTTATTAACTCAACTGTATTTACGACGTCATGAGCACTAGTAGATGAAGAATTGCAATCATTACCTAGGAACCTAACAGCCTGTGAAACCAAGTGCCAAGGTTAAACAGGCTGTCTAAATAACTGGGTTTTATTATCTATTACATCAGATTTTCTCAAAGAATAGGAATATAGTGTAAGTGAATTATGTGTTCATCAAAAGGCAGTTGCTAGCATAGTACAGGGTGCATAGTTCCCAGTGCAACCCATACGGATAAACACCTAGTCTGCCTTTTGGGGGCAATTTAAATGTCTACTGAAACATACACAAATGCACTGGAGAGACTAAATTATTTCAATTCATTTCACGTGTCCAACCAACAGCGATTTTATTCCATTAAGAGTGTGGACAGGCCCTAGAGATCTGCAATGAGCTTCAGTTATAGCTCAAGGTGTTCTTCAAAACTTGCACATAAGAAGGGACACAAAAAAAAGAAGAAATGAAGTACAAGGAAAGATTAATGTTAAAGAAAGCAAGAATGCTATCAACAATACCTGCATCAGACAGAATTTGTGCAGAATGTTAGAAAATTTTCACATGCCTATAATATCTATACTGGAGAAAAGATCAAGGGCCTATTGTGCAAGGTACAGCACAGGCATTTAATAGCCAGTTTTTCCCTGTAGCATTTTCATCTTCATTTGTTTGTTTTTTCTTTCTCCAGCTATACCCTAATCTCCCAGGGCCAGACTGCCATCTGTCTGATGCTCTGTCCTTGATGGGAATGCTCAGGATAACATACCTTTAAATGCAAGTTAGTTTTGGAGAAGGAGGTGAACTCAGGTAACAGAGTGAAATGTAGCCTGCTGTGAAGTGAGTCAGAAAAAGGCTTATGTCCTTGGTTTAACTGGGAACTCAGCACTACCTGGCTAGCGTGGTCCCTCTGCACAGGCCTGAATTTCACCCTGAGAGAAGAACTTGCATAGCAGGGTACACCACTGCTAGGGCATTGGGCTAGTCCATCTGTTTGCATTTCTATCTGAAATGTCTGAAATTTATCACCAGTTGGAAAAAACAGCGCTGTATGAGTTCATTACTTCCAAATGAAAACATACACTTGAGCTTAAAAGAAGACAAACTGATATTCAGCTGAACCCTGACTTTGTAAGGTTTGCAGGACTAGATGAGAGAGTTTATGAAATCTATATGTGGCTAGTCATTCTGTAGCATCTGTTTCCTGTGACGGCCACTGCATTTTCAATATTGTTTCAGCTGTTTCCAGCTAGAGAAAAAAAATCTGTGCCAATGCAGAAAAAATATCATGGATAATTTTTTATTTCTGTGAGTGACATGATCTAAATAAAACCTAAAAAGTATCTAGGGAAGCAGGAAGCTTCTTACTTTTTGGCATGGCAACAGAAGTTTAAAGATACTTTTAATATATAGCAAAAATACCTGACAAAAATCAAATTATCAAGACAGATCTCAACTGTCTGATCCAGTGAGCTAATGCCAATTTACAGCAGTTTAAAGATTGGGCCCATGATACACATGAACAAAATGCAACTGCAAACTAGGATAGTAATGCTACCTCTATTGAGTGAGCATACTTATTTTAATATTAAAAAAATTAAGCCAGTTAAAATGAGTTTTTTTTACAGGAGAGACTGTGACTCACTAAGAAGCCAATGTAACAATTGCTGGTTTTGAAATTATGGAAGGAAAGTTTGATTTAACTTGTTGATTCAGAGTTAAGAACAAAATTGGGACAGCTTAAGTAAACAAATCCAGACCAGGCCTCATGATTTTGAAGATTTCCCTCTCTGCAGAGATAGCTAATTGTGAAATTTCTCACAGGCATACCTATGCTTGATAGCAGAGTATCATGAAGTGCTAAGCAAGTGTTGTTAAAGATCATCAGTTGACAGAACAGTATTCACATAAAATAACAGGCTTGGAAAGAAATAGTCAAGAATTTAAGCAAACAATATCGTTATAAGCAACCAGCTATTATCTTCAAGCACTTCAAAATAAATACAAATGAATCACCCTCTTGTGATTTCCCTTTCAAAAATGTAGGCAAATTGTTATGGTTATTGTGGTTGTTTCTGTAATTGATCTAGTTAAGATTGTACAGTGGAATGTATATATAGTTTTAAATCAGCTACTAAGGACGTCTGATTAACCTGCTGGATTTGTTAAGGCTATTTTGAAGGCAGCAACTTTGCCAAGAGAGTGCCATGACACAGTTGCTTTGCCTCTTGCTCTTCTGGAAGGAGCCAGAGCTGATAAAACCCCCAAAAGCATGCAATACCAAGCCAATGGAAAATAAACTTATTGCTAAGGGAGGAGGGATCCTCTCCTTTAGCCCTCCTGCAGCAATGCCCTAGCTGGCCTTCTGGAGTGGGACCTCTCCCAAAAGGTCACAGCACTGTCTGCTACCATGGTGTCCCCCGAAGGACAGTGACTCCTGTGGGCACTGGGGGGAGCAGGCTCTATCCCATGTATTGGCAGCCTGGCTTTCTGCCACAATAATCAGGAGCCAAAAACTGCCTTTGGGGATCAGAACCAAGGCGCTTATAATCCCGTATGTTTGAGAAAAGGCTCTAAGAATACCAGGAGGTAGCATGGGTGCAACATGCCCCTTTTTTCTCTTATTTCTCCTATTTATGCTTAGCCAATCTATAAATAAAGGACTGGATATCTAAGTCCCTGGCCTAATCAATTGCCCACCATCTAGTTTTTTTTTGTCACGTCGAAAAATATTGGTTTCTTTATTTCAAAGTTTTCCATCTTCTAGCTGTGTGGAAAGTCTATCCTTCTTCATGCTGTGGGACAGAGCAATCCAAGTTCTCAGGAATCCCACTTTCTTTCATTTTCCTCATTAGTTCACAGAGAGGTTTTCACATATCTCTTATTTGTTGCCTCTTTTCTACAGCAAAAAACCCCACACCTTGAATCACTTTTTAGGAAGAGTTTTCCATAGGTATAGTTATTTTCCTCATCTGTCTCTGTGTCTATGTTAGTCTGAATCCAGAGCAAGAGGCATTACTCACATCCATAAAAGTATTGTTATATTCCCATATTGTGCTTCATTTCATTACTTGTGTGTCACCTAAGCAGAATATTAACCTGTGTTCACTGGTGCACAAGTCCCTTTACTAAGTCTCAGTACAACTTACTTTCCTACGTTGACTGTATTAATTCTCATTTTATTCAGCTATGTATGTGTTACCTTGTGTTCATCAACTGTAAGTTTCACCCACTGAACGCTGAAGTTTCTCTTGTGCCCTCAGAGACTGGAGGGCAAAGGAAGGTATCTGTCCCATCTGCTTAAGGCTAATTCAGATGCCTAAAGGACAGTTCAGAAGGTCAGACTTTAATTCATGTTTCTTCCATGAAGGCAAAAAAGAAAAATAAATTCCCACCTACTGGTTACTAAGGGCAGGCCAATAAAATGTCTCAAGCGTAATTATTTCCTATCTTAAATGACTTTATGAGATGCGTACTGTGCTACCTGATTCCCTTCTTCCAGATTAACACATACTTTAAATATAGAAATTAACATAGAATTAACTCTATCTCTTAGGTAATTTTTAACCTTAAATTTTGTTTTATTTCTCTGTTGCTAGTGGTTGATTTCCTGTTGTAACTTCGTTTCAAAGAACCTAGTGAAAGGTTCTTGGATGCCCTAAATCAAATATTGCCAGTTATTTTCTCGTCTTCAAAAGGCATGATGAATACATTCAAACACTGTCAAATTTTGAAAGTTTAGCCATGACTTCAGAAACCATTACAGGAACTGGTCGATTTTGAAAGTGACACAGTGATGCTTTTAGATAAAAATGGCTGTTCAGTATTTTGGGAGCGAGGTTGTTTGTTTTTACTGAAATTCTCAGTCAGTCAGTCAGAACAAACAACAGTATTTTCAATGACCACTCCCATGATTTGCGCTATTCAGCGTGCATGGGATTTGAGGGGAAGGGAGGAGAGCACAAGCTGCAGAAAGGAAAATTCTGGAAGGACATTGATTGAATTGCTGCGTGTGCACCCAGGTAGCATGCTGTGCTGTGCTGAAACAGATCTGCAATTCAGTCATTTCAACAGATAGTCCGTGTCATGAGAACGAGTCTGCGAGAACGCATTTAGCTATTCCACAATAGGTGAAATATAGTTTGAAAGCTGTTGGGAACTTCAGGGGACTTAGTGGGAACAGCACATAAGTCTGTTTGTGAAGTACTCAAGTGCAGTTTTAAAAAAGTGAGGAGGCAAAATTTTCTCTTATTTTTCTTATTATTTTAATTGAACGGATTATTCTGTTAGCTCAGTTATAGCTTTATATTGCTGATCAGGAAACCTGCAAGTCTCTTAGCATTTTGGAAGCATGACTATCAATGATGTGTGTAACTTGATGACTAGAAAGCAGGTTTTGCTGTTTTGGGATTATTAGCTTTCACTTCTCTTCAGGGCTTGCAAGGATACAACATTATATGATATATAAAGAGAGTTTTTTGTCTCGTCACAGCCCCAAACACTGCACTTCAGTAACAGGCATTCCAACACTCAGAGCACATTCCCATTCAAAGCCTTGAGTTCTACTCTGAGGTTAGCTAGGAACAGAAGTTTTTGTGCACCTGATACATTCAATGGGCATAAGCCCAGGGAACGAAACTCTTGTGTGAATTTTTGGTGGCCCTTTTTCCACAGAAGGAAGAATGACTATCATTACTTTCAAGTTATTATGGTAGTTATTTCTGGTAGTAATTCCAGTACATTAAATGATACGAAACATAAACCAGTCCCATTATATTCCAGGAGCAGCCAATTTATACAACAGCTTGGAATGAGATCAAAGCAGTTTTTTCTATCTGACCAACTGAATCACAGCATACCCACAGCATATGCTGACTGCTGACACAGCACTGTGTATCAAACAGCAGTCCGAGAAAAGAAAAAAGAAATGTTACAATGCACACATTTTGGGAAGTGTTGTGCTCATATCACAACACAGGCATGTTTGTTCACTGTAGACTGAACAAGTTTAAAGGCTGACAAAGCAGCATTGCAATGGCAAACTTGCACTGGGGTACCAATGCAATCTGAGTATGTAGACGGTCTGAGGATGCAACTGTTGATACTCCCACAGTCACTGCTCTAGAGTACAGCACGTTTGAGGATGCAGATTTGTCAGTGGTCTCCAATGCCAGTGAAGAAGGAGCTGTGAAAAATACATATTTCAGCTTCTTGGTTTGGAGTGCTCACACTGGACATTTTGAGTACTTGTTTATGTTCTGCATATTTCAAAAGTTAGTCTGCCATATAAACCTTCTCATTCTGTCTGGAGCCTTGTGCAAAATTACAAGGAGTCTATAAAGAGAAATTCAAGCCCAAGCAGCTGCAATTTCCTTTCTTTTAGCAAGACCAAAAAGCGTAGCTGTAGTTATTAATAAAACACGTAACATTTGGAGAGCTCTGTAATCTGCTTTCCTTACTTGTAGTAAGGAAACTTTTCTTTTAGTGGTAGTGCCTGCAAAGGAGGGAGAGCCTCCAGAGGTTTAAGGGGGATAGAATTAATTCCAAATTTCCCAAACTGAAAAAAATGTCAACACCGAATGACTTCACATTACAGCTCTGAAAGACAAGTGGATGAAGACTATTATCTTCATTGCCTGGTTGCAAAGGTGAACTGGGGGTTTATTACATTTCCCTTGAGTCATAGAGTGAAACAGAGAGAGACGCCCAAGAATTCTTGTCTTATAGCTCTGTACTGTTTTGTGAGTCCATGCTTAGCATGAAATCAGAAAGAAAAAGGCACTGCAATTAAATTTGTTTGACTTGGCAAGATCTTAAATAGCAAACTCTTGGGGAAGCAGGGAGAAGGTGGCTACAGAGCCTTTGCCTTCTCTGCTGCAGAGACAAAAGACTGTTTCATTCCGTTACACCTACAATGGTTCAAAAATAATTACCATGTAAAGTGCATTTATGTTAGAAGCAATTATTTAATAATCCTGAAACAAATCTTGCTAACTTAATTGGGAGTTTTGCCAGATAAAAAAGTAAGTGAATGTTTCAGCAGTGTAACCCTGTACCTATATTCCCTCTACTTAAATGTTTCCCAACCTTCTCTTAAATGCGGAGGGGTTATAAGCTAATTTAACACCTACTGCTCAAGTTCATATCTGGTCATAAGATGCTAGTATTCAAACTCAACACAAACTTTTTTTACTGTCCCTACCTCCATTTCTGCTCCTCCATTACCTAATTCATTTAGTTGGGCTGGTAATGCCAATCCCCCCGCAGTGGGAATACCAGGACACCCACTCCTCCCCTGCTGCAGTAGTTTCTGTTCTAGTGAAAGCTGGCTTTCTTCAGCACTCAGGCCTCCTACTTGATTGAAATGGAAATGGGGTCAGGGCAACATATTCAAACACACCCTCTTCTAAAAGCCTTTTGCCATCTTGTGTTACTGCTGTTGCAGTGGGTCAATCCAGTGGAAGGTCCTGCCCTGTCTTTCCTCACTAACACACTCAATTCTGTCACACAGCTGCCAGACAAACAGTGAATGAACCTTTAGATGAGTTAAAATCCCTTCCTAAAATCATGTGTTTGTCAGAGGGCAGGCACAGCCACAAGCCTGCTGCTCCATGCTTTCTCGTCTCTAGCCTTTTGCTAAGCTCTCCTCTCCCTCCATGTTGATGCCACAATCCCATGCCCATCCTCTTTGGCATAAGAGCCTTCCTTTGGTCCTCTCCTGCCTGGGAATGTTCAGCTTCAGCTTTCTGTTTCTTCAAAGACAATCAATTCTGTATTCTGACATCCATAAATCATCTTGCCCTGTCCTTACCCGAAGATAAAACCTCCAATAGACAAAAATACGAATGGATGAGTACGAGTTCATCTTTTCCTTCCCTCTTTGGTGCCATGCCATAGGTCTGCCTTTCTCATGTGAACTCGAGAAAGGAGAGAGGCTATTCTGGGAGACCATGGGACATTTGACAGCTGACCTAATTCAGGATTCATGGCATGGACATGATGGGCATCAGAAACAAGTAAAAGGCACCAGTGAGGTTGGAAGAATGGAGAAGAGACTACACAGGGGAAAAAAATTGAGTACAGACACCATCCATACTGAAATGCTTAGAATTTTTAAGAGGTGCATAACTACAGTATTTGAGCACTTTAATTGAAATATTGTTTTATATTAAAAGCATATTTCATCCCTTCTTTGGAATCACAGACTTTGAAATAAATGAGTTCTTTTATTATCAAGTTGGCTTCGTGTTATACCAAATTAACTTTCATTAGTTTAATTACCCATAATATATTCAGCTTAAGAGAAAATGGCATTCATTTTGCCTAGCACAACAAATCAAAAGTTCTCATAGAAATGTACTGCTTAATGCAGAGAGAGTTCATAATTTTCTAGCAGTGAAACTAGTTATCCCTGGTAATAACACTGAGAATAATTCTGGCAGTATGGGACCAGATTAAATGCACCTGATTCTAGCAACTTCTGTGAAACACTGGAGACATAAGACTAACCCCATTCCTAATCCTCTTATCACAGGGGAGAATCATGATCATCTATTTCCCCTCTTTCTGTCCACTGAATATTTAGGGTGCCTACAGTGCCTCTACTCCACTTCATTCCTAACTTCAGTTAATTATAAGGCTCTAGTCATCAAATCTTATTATGCTCAAGACAGAATTAAATTGTGGACGATGTCTCCACAGAATGTCATTTCTGCCAGTTTCACTTTGGAGAAGAAAGGATTTAAACACCTAACAGTAAAAGCCCTTCCCAGATTGTGAAGGGGCAAAAAAAGCCCCAGACAACAACAAAACCCCCACAGAGGCTGAAATAGAAAAGTTCTGTGGACACTTAGTAAAAAAAAGGGATCAAGTAGGACACCATGGATCCCTGAAAGCATTTTGTGTAAAGAATTTAACATATAGAGGAAGGAAAGCAGACATGACAGAAACCCTGACCTGACAAGCCTCTTCTTGTGAATACGATGAAGAAGCTACTTGTTTGTAGCTCCAGAGTGGGAATGAAGGAGGAAGATGTTGGGAAGTGCTGTTAAGTTTGCTGTTGGAAAAAAAAAAATTGTGCTGAACACACAAGTGACCTCAGGTTTACATAGAAGTGTCTGAATTACTTTCATCTGACTGTAAAATATTATGGAGTCAGAAAAGAGCATGCTACTCAAATTGTAAACATAAACTGTAAACAGAAATAAAGAGAGTGCTTTTACTTTAAAGTAAATCAAAAGGTTTTCAATTAAAACTGGAATTTGCAGTTTTCCATTCTTTCGTTTGCAGCTGGTCATTAAATTCCCAGAATATTTTGCATATACATTCAGGAAATAATTTATTTGTTTTGAATAAGTTAGAAAGGAAGATGGCAGTTACTGGTATGAAATTTACAGAGATGCTTATGATTTCTTTCTCTAAATTAGTATGGATAAATATATTCCAAGTGACATAAAAATCTTCTCAGGATTCTCCTGAGACAGGTGTTTTGTTTTAGATGAGCTCATTTAGCAAGTAACTCAAAGAAATTTACATTTGTTTACACTTACACACATCTCCATGCATAGGCTCAATCTTCTGTTGCCATGGCCCTTGGTGTATCTTGTAGTCTCCCTGATTCCTGTGCATTGGTTTACTGTATTCAGAGGGGAACCCATTAACATGCTCCATGTTTGATGTGGTTGACACTCTTTCAATATTAATTCCTTGGTGTGTCATATGTTGCATGATAATAGTTATTAATGTTCTCCAAGATCCCAGATATTTGCATTGACCGTTCTTCTACTATACAAGCAAAAAAAAAAAAAAAATCAATTAAGCTATTTGAAATTTTAATAGTGGTATTAATACTATTAAAATAATGAAAATGTACATCCATTACAATCTTTATTTCTTCCAAAAAAAAAAATCAGTTTGTTTGTCTGGAGCTTGTTGGATGACTGCATCTACAGTGAAGTGCCAAAATGCAGTATTCTTATTCCTCCCTCCAGAGACTGAGAAACAAAACAAGAGTCAGTCATTTCAGCCACACTGAACAATCATGCTGAGCTGTACCAGGACAAAATCATTTTGTGGCTACAGGAATTCTAAGCCAGACTTACAGTACATTTTTAGCTGGTCCCTTTGGAAAGACGAGAGCTGTTCAAAAGTGCTAATTTCATTGTAACAGACAAAACAGAGTCCTCACACTGAAGAGTTATGCAAACACAGGTAAAGTGTCAAGGATTGCCCTAGAATATCACGAGGCCATGGTACCGCCCTCACATACAAATGACTCCCTTCCTCCCCTTCTCCATCACATACAACACTTAAGCAGAGATAGTCAAAATGGCTGAAAAATATTTGGGGGGGCATTTTAACACATTTCAATTGTAAATAAATGTTATTGAAAACTTGAGTTTCAAGCAGCTTTATGTCAAAGTAGGCACTAATTATTAAATATATATCATCTTTGATTGCCATCAGCTATAGTTATGTATATGCCCCATTTCTTTGCTGGGTTAAGTTCAAAAGTGAAGAGGTCAGTGACTAGAGGAAATCACAGAACATTCAAATCAAATTTAAACAAGTGCTAAGATATATAGAATCAATTAATATTTTTTTTTTCTACTGTCATGCAAGTAGTGGCCAAACACAAATGCCTGAAAGGGGACACAGATTTGCAGACATGAGAATTACAACTGGTTCCAAACTTCCCACATCTATTACCCATAAATACATTCTCCAAAATTACTTACAGGAAGTAAGTTTTTGCTACCTTGTGAAGGACTAGAGGTGTCCTTTCTCATCATAAAGGAACTCTGAACGAACTCTCTGTTTACTGCTGTACGGCTCAAAAATTAAAGTTTTCATGCTTTATGCTTTTCAGAAAGATCAAATCCAAGCCTGGTTGTATAAGCAAAAAGAATTGTATAAATTCACTAGTAATCTTATTTTATATTCCTTTAAATGGCATAAAATCTTTTAGATCGCATCCTGCACATTTCAAATCTAAATGTTAATTAAGGTGCACTGAAAACATTCCATCAGAACTTATTGTGTACAACACACCATTTAAGCAATTCCAAAATACTGTATTAGACCATTTTAAACCTCTTTGTAGGATAATAGGATGATTCAAATAGCTGTCACTGAAGCAAATATAAATCACAGCTTGACTAATCACAAACAAGCATTGTTATAAAAAAGTGCTTTTTTCTAAGTGAACCCTCTAATGCAGTGTTGGTTTTTTTCAAAGCATGCACTGAGAGAAGTGCTGGTGGCTTTATCTTCTGTTCAGAGCTGAGATGAATCTAAAGGTTATCCTGATCATTCAGGTTTTAAAGTGGCTTATATTTTACAAATATTTTGTTCACACAAAGACCATGCTTTTCCTGAGTCACAACAGCCGAAACACCAAATTCTAAAGGCACTTCACATTTATAAGGTGACCTTCCAAACAGACCCTTCAAATCTGTGTAGGTGGACTCCACATCTGGAGATTTTTGTTTGCTTGGGTTTCTTGTTTTTCAGAACAAGCATGTATCTCTTCCCATACTTCTTTTTTCTGATTTGCAACTTGGTACCTTGTTAACAACTGATTTAAACAGCTCCTGCCCAGTAACAGCCATGTGTTTATGTCACTGCAAGCGCTGATGGTGTGTGTGTGTGTGTGCAGATAGGGGAAGATGGAGGAGAAAAACAGTGAGGAGATAAAACCAGGGTATAACATAAAATATTTACAGCTAAAGACTCTAGAGAATTCCACTTTGAAACAACTGCTTCTGCCAAGAAGAGCTTATTTCCATTCTTCTTTCTTTCTCCAATTTCTTTTAATAGTAGCTCTGCTTTGAGTCTATGCCTTCAGCAGCTTCTGGTTTCATGGCTTCCAGTTTTTCAAATCACGGACACAAGCAGATCTGGTAAAGCTGCTGACCACAGACACCTGCATGTATTGTGCTTGTTTGGTTTAAGATTCCCATAAGTATTTTAGCTGGATTTAGCATTTAGTTTTTCCCTGTAGAATGCCATGCTTTTGAAAGGGCATCAGCAAAGCATTTCAGCAGTGAGATTTGTCTGAGAGAGATACAGCATACTCCTACTCTTTATCCTCTTGGCCGACATTTATCATTATCAGACTGATCGGTGACCAGCCATGGATGTGAGGCTACTTACAGACAGAATGATGAACAGAACGATTATCAAGCCTACCAACATCTCTACTGCTCAGTTCCTCTGAAGCCTTTGAGGAGCAGGTAGGTGTCCTCTCCAGTCCTCCATGGTCTGATGAACAGGGGAGCAGAAGGTCTGGAATTGCCTAGAATACAAAAGGAGCCCTCACATTTCTAAATGTTTTATACAGAAAGAAATTCAACTCTAATATTTAACGTCAAAGTTCAGGCATTCCTTCAGTGCTTCGTCACTACAGAGGCATGCATATTATTTTTATAGAGGAAGAACTATAAGAAAAGAAAACATAATTAGTTTCTCTTCTCCCACCTGCAATGTGATGGGTTGTTACAAACCTGTGACTTACTCATAAGGTAGTATTTATTGCCTCTCACAGAAAGTGGGGTAATTTTATCTAATGGAAACATCTTATTTCTAACAGTCTTATGTATAAGAAAGTAGAACTAGTTAAGAAACACTCTTTTTCTGTATCAGCAGCCCCCATGCCTTTGGCTAAGAATTACTAATTTGCCCATCAGTATTGACTTTGAAAGTCAGTTCACCATCAGATGTATAATAGCATGTAATCAAACTCTCACTTAGCTCCATGTTTCACTGGTGACATGACATAATCCATTTTCTGTGTGTTAAAACTAGGGTAAGCTCTTTTTAGTGTTGAAATGTCAACCGTGCAGCCTGACACATGTTTTGATTGAGTTCGGACATCCTGTTGGGCTGTTTGAGAAACTGACTTTTAAAGCAGCGCTTATGAAGAGCCTTTGGTACATTTATCTTTGCAACTGTTCCTTTGTTCTGTTCACACAGCATGCTGCAAAGTGAATTTTTTTCTTTCAGTTCATAAAATATAACTAACCAAACATGTTTCTATGTAAAATTTAAAAATAATATCCATAATTAGATACGAATCAAATAAAAAACCTGACAAAGGATGTTCTACTGCAAGTAAGTTCCTTTATACATCACAAAGGAGCAGAACAGCAGGACAGATCAGAAAAAGATAAAACATAAAGGGATGAGGGACAAGTAACTGAACAGGAAGAGCTGAATATGAGATGAGACAACAACTTGTAATGGAATTGAAGGACAAAGACTAAAAAAGGTATAGAAAGGAAAAGGAAAGACTGAATGGAAACTGGTATTGTTCAAGCTGCAAGATAAAAGAAAAGGTGGGGAGAAGAGGGATTTTTTGAGTTCTTTGCAGCAACTGTTCTGGCCACCTCTGTTTCCTCAAAAAGAAAAAAAAAAAAGAGGGGGGGGATGACTTACTGGTTAATCCTTAATCATTGATATGTCTTACTTTGTAAGAGTAACTGTAGATGGTTGAGAATTAAGGAGAAATAATTAATTTTAGAAATTGCAAATTGTTGAAGTGTAATTTTTTCATTAGAAATTTTCACTTGTGTATTTATCTTATTCTGGATTAAGATACATTCAATTTTATTTTCCTTTGTCATGTACAGACTACTCAGTTATATGATAATCAGCAACAGGAGTTCTATTATAACAAAAACACCATAAAAGACTCAACATTCAGAACAACGCACCTTTCTCCAACATGTAACAAAAGGGTTTGTACCACATTCAAAGGAGATGCAGAACGAATTGTAGCAGAATCCCTCATTTTAGCCTGCAGTATGTAAAGACTGGGCCAAAGTTTGGCAGGATGCCTTTCACAAGCCTGTTAAGAGTCTCATTCAGTTTTGGAGTGACCTTGGGAAGGTTAGCATCTACACTAACAAGACTCCACAGTGCTCTTCTTTTTTGCTCTCCATTTGTACTCCTGTAGTGTCTTTACAATATTATAATGGCTTTCAAATAAGTCTTCTTAATAAATACATATAAGCATGTGTATGCTGCAACAGGTTTGACTGGTTTCTGGTGGTCATTAAAACATGGACGCAACAGCCACCATTCCAAAGCACCACTAATGCTAAGCATGATTATCTCTGCCTGTTAAAAAAGTTGAATTGGCAGCTCTATGACATAAGATGGTGTTTGGTTAGCACATACAACATCTAGTCTTGTGGTACAGGAAAATAATTTTGTCTTCTTCCCCAGTGAAGTCCATTTATTGTAGGTCTAAGAGTAGCAATTTTAGTCCTCACACACACTTCTAGCCTCCTGCAAGGAGACAGAATTTAGATTTTAACCAAGTATGTCACTGAGCCTGATAACATAGGCTGGAAGCTCAAATATTTATGATTAACAATGCTTATTTGAAAGTTTAGTCGTATTAACTTACTACAAGGTACTCCAAGAATGAAGAAAATTTTATCCATAAACGTGTAATCCATTCAATGGATTCTTCCAGTAATACAAATAAATGCATCTTTTGCCATTCATGTTTGTAATGGTAACAGGCAACTGAACTATATTGACACTGTTTATTAAGTCTACAGGTTATTGTGAGCGCTGAAGAGGTATTTTCTTAGACTCCTACAGCACAACACTGTGGCATCAGAAATACTGTCCAGTGAAGGTGGCTATAAAGCGCGCTGCCACTTTTTCTCTCCCGTTTACTTAGAATTACCCAGTGAAAATAAACTTTTAGTTCTCTGTAGGTGTGTTGACAGAAATTGCTTTTGCTTTAAGTAAATAAGCAGAATCCCCAGACATACTGGGATAAGAATCTTTGGTTATATTTTAATAAATTAAGCATAGATTTAGTTTTTTAACTAGTCAAATAAGAATAAAACTGGCAGCTTGGAAAAAATGCTAATGCATGACAAAACTTGTGCTGTATCCCAAGTGACTAAATCCTATCTAATTAAAGCTAGCATAAATCCAAAGGAATTCTGTGGAAATAAAATTACACTTTCTTTCTCTGGCCTAATGGACTGCAACATTGGGTCCACATTGTTTAATATAATGGAATTTACTTTTGATGTGCAAAATATTTCAACTGCCAGGACTCTCACGCAAGAAGAAAGGACGAATCTGAGTAGCTGCCAACATGAACTCTGAATGCAGTATATTTTCATCAAATAGTCTCAGCAAACACTCCTTGCATTAACTTCATTCTTCACTGAGAATAAATGTTTTTCCATGTGCTGGTTTTGGCTGGGATAGAGTTAATTTTCTCCATAATAGCTAGTATGGGGCTATGTTTTAGATTCATACTGAAAACAGTGTTGATAATATAGAGATGTTTTAGTTATTGCTGAGCAGTGCTTACATAGAGTCAAGGCCTTTTCTGCTTCTCACACCACCGCACCAGCGAGTGGGCTGGGGGTGCACAAGGAGCTGGGAGGGGACACAGCTGGGACAGCTGACCCCAACTGACCAAAGGGCTATTCCACACCTTATGATGTCATGCTCAGCATATAAAGCTGGGGGAAGAAGAAGGAAGGGGAGGACGTTTGGAGCGATGCCGTTTCTCTTCCCAAGTAACCGTTACACGTGATGGAGCCCTGCTTTGCTGGAGATGGCTGAACACTGCCTGCTGATGGGAAGTAGTGAATGAATTCCTTGTTTTGCTTTGCTTGTGTGAGCAGTTTTTGCTTTACTTATTAAACTGTCTTTATGTCAACCCATGAGTTTTCTCACTTTTACCCTTCTGATTCTCTCCCCCATCCCACCAAGGGGGAGTAAGTGAGCAGCTGTGTGGTGCTTAGTTGCCAGCTGGGGTTAAACCATGACACACAGTTTCATCAGATCAGAAGCATCACTTCATTTGGAGCAAGAAGAATGGTACCTAATGGGAAGCTTGAACAATTTGTGTCATCATATATTTTTTGCAAATGTTACAAAACAGACAGATGAAAATATTTTGACTTATAACATTGACCGTGCCAGTCTTATGCAGCAAGTGCTTACTTCATGAGTAGGCCATTTCTGTATGACACAAACTGTAATAAATGACAGTATACAAAAATAACACAACCTGAAAAGACATTATGTCAATAGCAAAAAATTAGGGGAAAAATCATTATTCAATGCCACATACATGTGAGAGAACTCATTATATTGTAATTCCGCCCCTCCAAAATAACAAAAAATTCACAGCCACTCAAAATATGTGCAAGAATGTCACTATGCTATTTCTACAATTCACATAAACAACACTTAAACCTAAAAGATAATGAACTCAGCCCCTCAGGCTTACATATATATTCAGACTAACTTCTATATTCTAAGGCCAAGCCTGGTATTTTATCATTTTAATAATGTAATCATGTGTAATGAACCAATTGGCTACAATGTCTCACTGAATTCCTTTCTGATACATGTTTACTGTTACCCTCTTCTTGCCCCCAAATAATTTTTAGTACAGATTAGGAAAACAAATAAAAACCACACCTAAAATAAACTAGGAAAACAAATTTATTTCCTGGTTGTTATGTCCTGACACTACCATCATCCACCTCTTACAGAAGTCCAGAAATGTACACGGTACTTAGCATCAGCTCCCTTGCTCCGACTAACAACACAGTGCAATCATCAGGTCAGTCTTTCCAGCTGGAAGGACTGGTGTTAAACTGTAGTTGATGTGAAATCTTGATCACGAGAAAGACCTTCAGAGGCTCAAGGTTTCCAAGTGGGCTAGGCACCGACAGGGGAATTGCCTTCACAGAACCAGAGCTTCTACAGCAGCCACAATATGAGATAATGAGCAGATCAAGGATTTAGAAGTATGGAAGCATGTGAGTGAAGGTGATAAAACTGCATGAGTGCTTGGATAAACCATCTCCATCACACAACAAGCCTGGTTGACTCTATTATGTATTAATAAAGATGGCTGACTATATTCTGAGGCACCCTTAAAGGCTTTTTTTCCAAACATTCTGCCTTAGGTCAATAAGATCTTTTCATGCTAATGCTATAGATAAGCTCTGATTTAACATTATTGTCAGTAAGATACCTGTGCGAACCTAGCAAGGAAGACTTTAAACTAAGACTTGGCTGTCATGCAGCTCCACAACTCAGAAGAACAAAATGGGTTCCCATTAATGAGAACTTTCCATTTATAGGAAAAAGTATAGACATTAAAGAAAGGGAGCTGATTAGATTTCATGATAGAGAAGAAGGTGAGAAAATTGATAACACCATGAAACACTTATATACCCAATTAAAGTAACGAACATCCTCTCAGATAACACTCTTTTGTTCATGTGAATTTATGAGGAGGCTCTTCACATCTATTTTGCTGAAAATAAATTGGTTTGTGTGGCTTGAAGGTCCAGAAATTTACTATAAACAATGATCACCACCACTCTGATTACTTTACTGCACATTAACTGTGAGAACTAAACTTGCAGCTAGTAAGATGCTCTAGCAAGTGCCCAAAGCAGATGCATATGCAAAATATATGGTTGCAAATATGCCAAATCCGTAATTGTAGATGGAGGGGTGGCCACCCAGATAAGCAAATATTTTTCACAAAGAAATAGAAATAGATAAATAATCACAACTTATTTTTATCCATCTACACTTACCTTATGAGCAGAGCATGTTTTATTTGGTTGCCAGTCTGATCTATCATCTCATTAGAGTATCTAGTTATAATCTAGTGTAGCAGCTAGCATAAACTAGGCCTAGTTAGCATAGCTGTAGGTATAAGCCTGTGAACTTTAACTGTTTTTTTTTCTGTATGTAGCAGAAGTAGACACAAATATGGCCTGTTCTAAATAACAGAATAGTTTTGATGTGCTCAAGGAAGTAGATGAACAAACAACCCCTTGATCATCAAGAAGTGCAAAACTGTCCACAGATGTGCAGATGGTGGCAATGGCAAGTAAGAAAACACCCATTCAAGTCACACAGTCTAAGCATCATCAAGGTATTCTTTAGTCAGACACCTAAGAATACTGGAGTAAGAGAGAGTTTCTGAAAAAGGCACCAGGGAGGGATGCCCCACAACCCTTCACCAGGAACTGAGAACATCTCTCCAACCTCAGGGAACGCAGGGAGCAGAAAAGAGCCCACGACCCTGTGCCATGGGTGCCCTACTGTGCATAGCATGGTAGGAGCCACCATGCCGACCCATCCAACCTTCCTCCGGATCTGCACCATCTCTGCTGTGGAATGGGGAAGTTGTGTAATTCATAAAATTGCATGTATCTGTGATTAAAGTGTTTTGGTAACCAAATCCATTTAGCTTCCATGCTGTCATTTGTTCTTAAACATCAACACCTGGATACTTGAGAAGACATCCGAGTACTTGGTAAGTCCCATTCTTTTCGTAGGCAGATGCAATGTTTATATGGATGAGAAAAATGTAGCTGCCTTCTAGATAGGCAAGACAGTAGAAGAAACAGTGGCTAAAACATAGCTATTGTCATGACACCTCTTCCTAGCTGAATGTCTGCAGGGACAAGTTTAGATAAAGAATCTGCATAGCTTCTAAGGAAACTATTCACAGCACTGTAATATTTTATCTTAGTATAATTGACAACTTATATGTAGAAGAAAATGATTTAGCAAGCTCTCTTCATAATAAACTTTTTGGAATTGTTTTATTATGGATTGCTTTGTGTACCTGCAATTCAGAACAGATGACTGTAAAAAAAAGTTATCTGTGTCACATTTTGGGACTTCTTATAGCACGTTTGATGGTCTTTTAAGCAACATTTAAGTGCATGTTAATTTCATACAACTTAAAGAAGTGCACCACTTTTTATGTATCATCCAATATCAATACTGCCACATTCCTGCAAGAGCAGGCAGATGCAATGAAGTACCTCAGCTGACAGATGTGCAAGTTTCAGGGTATATCTGAAATTCTCCAGGCTGGCAAAAGTCTGAAGTCAATGAGAGTTTTACAGGTGTTTAGTCTGCATCAGGAATACCAAGACCTAAATACAGTTAGATGGGTATTACAGTGAAAGAAAATGAAATTTGGCCTCAAGGCAGTAATGATATAGTTTGATTGTTGCTAATCTGACAGATATTTTTTATATCATTTTGGGAAATGATAGTGTGTCAGTATGTGAGCCACAAAAAAAAAAAAAAAAAAGAAGAAGAAGAAAACATCAGAGTGTATATTAGTAGTAGATGCAGTCATGCTCTGAAGGGAGATATCGCTGCAGGAGAAGGCAGTGAGTTTTGGTCACAGATGCCAAATGAAGACACCTTGGCACCCTGTGCATGTTCTGCTCTTATACAACAGCTCACTGGTTTTGGAGCCCACTTGACAGCTTCCTCCTCAACAGTGGAAAAAGGATTAGTAGGTACTTCTTTTATGAAATATGCTAGGCCAATCTAAAAATCAAGACTCCTGATTATACTAGCCACAGCACGAATACAGAGATAGGGACAGTCCCTGTGCTAAAGGGATTAGAGTCGAAAAGTAGATGAAATAAAGATTACTGTGTCCTTCTTACATATGAGGCAAAGGAGCTCTGTTCACATGAGTGAGTTCTTCCAGTCACACAAAAGGGGACTAGTGGAACAAGGATTTAACCCTAGATGCCTTGAATATTACTCACATCATTTGTATTGCCAACATTCTTCATGATGCTTGTGGACGCTAAGTTCTGATGAGCCTTCCTTTCACCACAGCTTCCCCACTGCCAGGGACTCAGAAATCTGCAGAAAATCACATCTCATATGTAAAAGAAGAAGCCACTGGAAGCTTAAAAAAACAACAACAAAAAAGTCTCTCCTAGTCTCAAGATGTATTTTTCTATTTTTCTCATGCTGCCCAGTCACACATATTTGCATATGTGTGTATTAAAAAGCATAGAAGTCATCAGATGGCATTTCTACAAGAAAGGTATACCAAGGAAAGGTAGGTCAAGGACGAGAACTGAAATGGTGAAAACGGATTGAAAGCAAAACTCAAGTGTTTGTTACAAAGCTACAGCCTTGGCTGCAAAGGACTCTGTGGACATGGGAGCTGCTGGAGGAGCTCTGCATTGTTTGTCATGCTGCAGCACTAGAGCCACCAGTCTGAGGGAATGCTGCTGTGCTATCCAGTCAGGTAGGAACCAAGATTTAATCTTCATTCTGATTCTGTAGGTACTCTTGGTGAGGAAGGGCGAATCATTTTGGGGCTAGCAGTTGGCAGTGTCTATGTTCGGTACCCACTGCACAAAAAGCACCCACGGAAGAGAAAGGTACAACCCCTCTTTTCTCTCCCTTCGTACACCAGGGGGTGATGTCCATACATGGGACCATACAGGAAGCAACAATTAAGCATTTGACATTCTTCAAGATAACTATAAAGAGGAAGAAGTGACCAGCATACGTCTGCCCCTTAGCCATACACAGGCAAAACAAGGCAGGGGACCTTCCCCGCAGGAAAAGAAAGTTATTACTGAACATATATGCCTACAAAATGCATGGATTCAAATTCTAAATCTTACAATTTATACATAAAAACATGTCTAGCCTTTACCAGGCAGATGCAATCTAGGGTCTCAGAAAAACAGTAGGCCTGAGATCTTCATCTGAGTTCAGGAAAACAAATGCACTAGCAGGCAGTCAGGGATTGTAACACTGCCTAAAGCCACAGGTCTGAACAAAGGCTGTTTTTCAAGAAAAGAAACCCCTTCCTCTCTTGCACCTCCGCTGTCAGTGTGAAAAGAAAATGAAGTGAAAAGAGCATTCAGGCTGTCGCAAACCTACACACCAGCAGTGAAAGCACCAATGTGTCATCGTCTGTCTCAGCAGGGATTAATTTATCCAACTTATTCGTTGATGATAAAAAATTTGGAAGCTGTGGATGCTAAAATGTGGAGTTACAATGCTGCCACTGTAGTGAAGTAAACATTTAAATCGTCTGAATGCTAAAAAGGAAGCAACACAGCAGTGTGCTGGTTTTAATGTGTGACATTCAATAGCGTGAATGGTATTGTGGCATGCATATGCCTACATTGCTGTTGTGACCAGCTGTAGAGTAGCTACAGGGCAGTGAGCCAATATCATAGCCCTACTGGATTGTTAAGTAAAAGGAGGAATGGAATAAAGATTAAATAAAAGCTATCATGTTCAAATACCAGGACTGTTTTTTTGACCAGAGTGGTATTCTCTGGGCCAGTGTGGGGAAAGAAAAAGACAACCTGGGGAACACTGGGTCTCAGGGAGGAGAGCTTGCTTTTCCTTCAGGAGGCCAGGAGCCTTGCAGTGCAAAGATGGGCCATTCTCCTACTATCAAGGCAAATCTCCAGAAAGGGGAGAAGGGCAGCAGAATACAAAATGGTCTGTGCCCCGACTAGAAAAGAAAGCATTTTATTAAGACTATTAGTAATCTCTAAAGGAAATACAGTGATGCAGAGAGTCCTCTTTCAATTCAGGAAGAAGGAAGGAGATCCAACTCTTAAGAGAATGCAGATTCCTCTTTCCCAGCACTATTAAAGTGGCAATTTTGAGGCAATTTTGCTTCTGCAGGCTGGGGTAAGGTGTTTGGGGTTTTCTTAAAGCAAAGAAAAACAAACCCACACCCCAAAGAACTGACTAGGTGGAGATGGGCTGGAGAAATTTCAAGTAGTGACAATTTCAAGAAATTACAAGGAAGTTTCGCTAACACATACTCCAATGTAAAACTTCTCCTGAAACTAGTGAGCAATATATTTTTAACATTTCTTCCACCAGTCTGTAAGCCCAATTGAGACAAGACACAGCTGTACCACTGTAAATTAAAATGTTGTGCTTGTCTACTTACATTAACAGCAACACCCCTCACAAGAAACCAGCATTTCACATAGCTACAACACAAAAAGCAAAAAAACTATACATCACCTAGGAACAGCATTACTAATTGCAACCAATGTGTAAGAAACAACATGTGACCACTACCCAATTTCTCATCTGGAACATGGAGCAGTCAAACACAATTAAGCCAAAAAAGCCAAATCCCATTAGAATAATACAGTTTCTTCTGTGGCTGCATGCAAAATAAATATGTGAAGAAAATTATTCCATGCAGGAGGAGTAGTCCCTTTTGTCTGGCTGTAGCGTAAAGTATAGACCATTTATCTTTGCAGAAGCACAGGAACTTATTCACTCATCACATGCGCATGGTATGGATGTGCTGACACCATCATCACCAGCTATCCAGAGAGCCAGGAGGATCAAGCTCTTCATATCTTACTAAGACCTGCTCTTTTAAATGTGGTATGAAAACTAAGCAAGTAAGCAAGAGACTTTTAAAGCTGCAGGACAAGAAGCACCTTTGCAGTTTATGGAGGAAAGGCTAGATTAAAATCCTTGTTCCCAACACTGATGGCATTTTTGTGCTGATTTATGCTTGAATTTGGTGTCTGCCAGTTAGTCCAAAAAAGACCAAGAAGAATATTGAATGTCTGAGCTCATGCTGCCTGTACATTTGAATAGTATATTCACTGCATGCTTAGACATAACAGAAACCAAATCTGTTTTACATCTGGTGTCAAAATGAGTTACAGACTGATAGGAAATGAACATTTTTAAAGAAGAGAAAGTATACAACCATGTTATTCATAGATTACCAGAGATTGTCCACAGTATCTGTAGAACAACAGAACAACAACTGTCTACAGTTCAGACTTTTGCACCAGACTCTCCATACTGATACGTCGGGGCTCAGTAACACGGGTGTACTATCAGGTGGTGGCTGCACTGGTGTAATTTTCCTCAGTGTACTACACAGCTGCTGTAGCTACAGGGTCATGAATTGCCAGCAAATAGGGAAGAACAAAACACTTTTGCTGAACAAGCAGGAGCTGTTAGACAGAACCATTATCACCAGCATCCGATGCAAAGCACTTTCCCATTCTTAGTAGTTTTTTAAAAATCATATTTAGAACAGGCCGAATGCTGTGCAACGGGACCTCTGTCAGCCAGAACATTCAGATGGGTCTGTCTAGGGAGAACCAAAATACAAAAAAGCTTGTAAACAGCTTTCTGCCTTGCAGGCTGCATCCCTGCAGTGTAGGTCTTTGCTCTCAGGCTTGCTTTCAGCCAATTCAGTGGCTTTCTGAGTTGCAGCAAACTCTATACCCTCCTCTCTTAGCCTTTGAAAATTTCTCTTTCCATCGCTTCAGAGACCCAGATGTCTGCTTGATTAAGTGTCCCAGTTGCTGGGACAGAGTGGCAGTCTCCAAGCTCCTTTCACTCCCCTGTTCATCACAGCCCCAGAAGCCTTCTCTCCCCAACCAAGCCTCTCCTCAAGCCCTGTCCTCCTGCAGAAGGCTTCCAGCCGAGTGGCTTGTATTGAAGGAACATAACATGCAACTGAGCACACACCACCCAGACTGTTACTGTTCATCACAAATAATTTTAGAAGCTAAAGCATTCTGGCTGAGAACCAAAGGGAAGGAAAAAAGTTTTCCATGAAATGTTGTCATTTTGGATAGAAAACATTGCTGCATCTGAAATCCAGTTTAGCACCAGGAGGCTTCATGGACACATTCTTACAAACTCTCCTAAGGGAAAGTGTCTTCAGAAGGCAAAACTTCTGTTTTAAGCATAATGACTCATTTTACTTGATATAACTAATGCTGCTTTGGAAAAACAGCATGTCCAATTTTAATGTCAACACATACAAGGGAATTTGCATTGCACAATGAGCTGCAATGTGAATACTCATTCCAAGTTTCATAACTGTTCACAAAAAGCAGAAAGGTAAAATGTGACTCAGCTAAACCAGCTGTGGACCACAAGCATGAAGACTGCAAATGAAAAGGGGAAGAGCATTGATTTAAATGAGTAATTATCCAACAGATTTGTATGAACCATCCACTGCAATTGCAGAGCAAAATTCAAGGCAGCTCAGTTAGTATTCCAGAATCCTGAAACCTATCAGAATTTTACCCCTAACAAATTTAAAAAATGACAGAGTTTTAAGGTATACCTTAATTTTAATGACTCCAGAGCAGACACCTCTGAATTTGGGCCATTGTGAAGAAGGCAACTCAAAAGTCACAATTCCAGGAGGAAGAAAGAAGATTGGGTGGGTGAGTGCTAGTCCCTCCTCCCAAAATTGTCACATGCTTCATCCAGAAACTCATTAATGCACAAGCAGTCCTGGGAAGAGGCAGATGAAGCTTGATTCATTTGAAGTCACTATTCTCATCTCTAGACTAGGGACTTCTGTTCCTTTGTACTGGTTTTGGCTGGGATAGAGCTCATTTGCTTTACAGTAGTTTGTATGGTGCTATATTTTTGATTTGTGACAAAAATAGTGTTGATAATAAAGGAGTATTTGAGTTACAGCTGAACAATGCTTACACAGCATCAAGGCCTTTCCTGCTTCTTATGCTGCCCTGCCAGCTAGTAGGCTGGGGGTGCACAAGGAGTTAGGAGAGGACACAGCTGGGACAGCTGACTCCAACTGACCACAGGAATATCCCATATGTTATGACCTCGTGCTCAGCAATAAAAGTTGTCAGGGAAAAGGAGGAAGGGGGGCATCTGGAGTTATGGCATTCGTCTTCCCAAGTCACTGTTATGCATGATGGAGTCCTGCTTTCCTGCCAGTTTTTCTCCCTGCCAATGGAAAGCAGTGAATGAATCCCTTATTTTGCTTTGCTTGTGCATGCAGCTTTGCTTTATGTGTTAAACTGTCTTTATCTCAACCCACGAGTTTCTCACTTTTGCCCTTCTGATTCTCTTCCCCATCGAGCAGCTGTGTGGGTCTTAGCTGCCTACTGGGGTTAAACCACAACATCCTTCTAGCTTGTTTATCATTAGGGTCCAGAAATTTCCCAGTAATGGCAAGCGCAGAGCACCTGACTTTTCTAACCTTCTTAGTAGAGTTCCATCTTGAGAAGACAGGCTACTTATATTGATAATCTCATGCTCAGGAAAATGTAAGTCTGCTTCTTTGGAAAAGGCTTCAATCTCCAGGCTGTAATATAAAAGCTGGGTTTATGCTGCCATTGTCTGCTTCTTTATTCTAAAGGGAGAATAGATAGTCAGTTGTCCAGCCCTAACAAGGCAATTTTGTTGGGTAAATCTCTATAGTCTTTGACAGCAGATGCAATATTACACTGAAAGGAATGCTCTAAGACACACAGGTGCAACCCATCTCTGATCTAGCACTTAGAAAGGAATGGAGCCACTAACTTCGTGTATCTTCCCTCTGTGTGTCATTTCCTTATCAGCTTGAAAGGGAGTTGGTACTTAAATAGGAGTTGAATACCGAAGTGTCTGTGTAGACTGCAGTCCCTCTGTCACTTGAACACATGTGAAAACTGTATCTCAAATTCTGGCAATTATTTTTTATAATTAAATTATTATGAGTATCCGATAAAATATCATCAGTGTTTACACTTGATGTCTTTATCACATAAAATTATTTCAATATAACCAAAAGAGAATCGGGTCAATTAATAAATGGTATTATTCCTATCAGTGGTAAGAGATAAACACAGGAGGGCAGGTAAAAAGGGGAGAAAACTAACCTCATCGACACCTTTTCAGTGGAAGATGGTGTACTCACAACTTCATGGTTTTTGACTGCAGGGAATAAAGTAAAACCAAGTATCCATACAACTGTCTCAAAATTATTCTTCTCAGTTAAAACTAATAAATATTTGATCCAAAATAACTGTGTGAAAAAAAAACACGACTCCAAATTACGAAAAAAAAACAGTGCTAAAAAGTCACATTCTGTCACTCTGTTCATTCTTTAGATCAAAACTAATGACGGTATCCAATCTAGGGGCAGTGAACTGTAAACCACTACAGAGTTAAAGCTGATGTACTTCATGGCGCTGTGCTTGCTTCCCATGTCAGTGTTCCCCAGGCAGGATCGCTCCTCTGCCCTCAACACAGGAAAACTGCAGCCATGGATCCTTGTGGGCCACTCTGTGTTCAGGAGCTCCTCAACATTTGAGAAGATACCTTGTCATGCTCCCTCAAGGCACTGTCTCCAGAAGGTTCACTGTGCCATAGCAGGAATGCAAAGCATGTTACACAGAGCTGGCGACACTGGTTTTAGTGCAGCAAAGTCCTATGCATGAGGAGAGCTGTCACTGAGCTAGTGACAGCAAGTGGGTGTCCCGAACAATTTACATCTTGCCAGCAATAAGGAGGATACACACACACAGACACACACACGTATATATATACACACATTGTATGGTCAAAAATAAACACATGCACACATACATATATATATTTATACACACATACATATGCATATACACATACGTATATCTGTGTATTCTTTTTAGAAATAAGAGAATCTGAAGCCACAGATATTGTGATGCCATACATATGCATGTGAGAGGATGAGAATGGGTGGAGAACATCATATGGACACTTGAGATGTTGCCCATCTGATTCTCTGTGAAGAATAATACAGTATTTATAAAGTTTCAAAAATGGGTAGAAAGACAGTTGGAAAACAATGACCTCAGACTGTCTTATTATAGATGGCCACAGGGTCTCTATACTTGATAAGTAATCAATACTTGTGGTGATAATGAAGTGAGTCATTTTTTGAACTGCAACCTTGTTAAACAAGTTCATTGTACTGCACAGAACAGCTCTTTGGCCAGTTCTTCCTTGGGAGCCATTTCTGCTGCAATTAAGGAGTTTGCTGCTCCTCTTCTCCCCCAGTCAAGAGTTTCTCCCTCTTGCCTCCAGCAGTGGGTTTTTCATTTAACACTCCAATGTCACACCAATAATAAAAAAATCAAATCATCCAGACCACTGAATGGGCAATGATTTTTTTCCAGAATGCAACCTTAAAGCTGTTAAAAAAATTCACAAACCAAACAAGTTTCCTTCTGTCTTTCAGGTTTGCAATTCCAAATTACATAGTCAAAGATTGTTGCAAAACCATATTGTCATGTGATGTATTCCTCTCAGGGGGTGCACTCCACCTCCACTAACGTACTACAGTTTGTACCTAAGTATGTGAATATTCCCATTGATTGTAATAGGATTCAAGCAAATTGCAGGTGCTTTGGGGAACAGGGATGGAATCAAGTATATACCTAAAATGAGCAGGTACTTAATCTTTTCTTAAAGCTCAGGCTGAATATGGGAACTTTTGATGTCTGCATTGTTCCACAGATCGTCCACAACTGAGAGTTTTCCACTGTAGTTTTACTACTTGTATTTATTCACGACTTTACTTTAGCAACATTTCTTAGGCTTAGCTCTAGAGAAAGTTAATTTGCCTGACAGATCAGAAAAATGTTTCTGATATGCAAAATCCTCTTTTCCAAAATCACTAATGCTAATGCAACTTACCACAACCCAGTGGTTTTTCATTTACTTTGGAAAATGTATTTTTTATCTGTGTAAATTTCAGTATGGTCAAATATCCATACTTGGAAAACATCAGTACCTTGTCTAGCAATAACATTAGAAAGCCATGTCTAGAGTGACTAATGAGATGCTTCATTAGACATGGGTACTTCATCTCAGAGTCAAGTGCAGTGGCACAGAAACAACGAAGAAGCTGCTGTTGTTGCTGGTGCTAGGCAGGTCTCGCAGATAAATAAATTCCATTCTTCTGTGCAATCAGCCCAGTGTCTTTTTAAACACTGTATTCATTTGGGGGAAAAACTGGCAAAGAGGATTATTTTTCCATTTTTCCTTGTGAGATATTTCAAATCTCACTGTCGTAATCTACAAAATTCATATTTCACACATGACAAGATTAATATAAAATTGTCATATAGTAGTGCTTGTCATAAACCAAACCCAGACTACATTTAGAGAAAAATACATACAGAGAACAAGGATTTAGGATTGAGTGGAGCTGAAAGCTAGGTAAGAGGTACTACTTCAAACTGAACTAGAAGTAACTGTGGTTTAATTTTTATTAAGTTGAGTTTTTACCATTTGCTAAGGTATTGAAAGCCATGAATGTAATCAGTAAGCAAGAAAAAATTAGTTTAGCAAGTGAACCTGTTTTCTAAGGGAAAACAACCAAGCAGAAGCCCAGGTATGCAGTTGTTGAAGACACTGACTGAATGGAGCCTATATCAGTGTCACATTAGTTACTTTATGTTCAATCAGGAATGTAACTATAATAAGTAGATTTTAGCCCCACCTATGAATAAATATTATTTAGTGTTCCTTTGATTTATAGATCATTACAACTTTTATGTAGATATATTAGAGTTATCATCCCTGTCTCATAGAAGATAGCTTTGGGTGCCAAACATTATAAAAGCAACATTTTCCAAGCCAGACAGCTTGGTAGGGGACCAAGAAAAGCTTTTCTCCAGTTCTCAGAAATGCTGGATTTTATTTGCGGGATATCTCTGGAAGTGATGGGAACTCAGTACATCTTAAAGGCAATCCTGTTTAATATCAAAACCTCTACACTGCAAGACTGAATTAATTGAGCTGAGGCACCAGCTTTAAAATCCCACTCTCTGAAGTTATCCAATGAGCCATAAATAATCCCAATGCACCAGGAAAAATCAAGAGAGAAAGAGAATGGGAAGAGTGAGGTAGAATGCATTTTTAGCTTAAATCAATGCTTGCGAAAAATACAAACCAACCAATATTCACAGGATCATGAGCTAAGTATACAAAAATTTACAGACTAGCTACAATAATTGTGCCAAAATCAGCAATAGCAAAGAAATTACATAATAAAATAAACACAACTAAAGAAGATACACAACATTTTAAAGACCATATCTGTCATTACTTTGACTTCTTTGCTTTATGATCTGTCTCTAAAGTTCCTCATTACTCGCTCACCAAAAAAAATGCTCTTCCTTTTTTAGTATTGTTAGCTTTCTGGGGAAGAAATTACAATTCTTTGTACCTATGAAGTCTTTTCCAGATTACGATATCTACTGCAAAATAAATGACAACTTAAGAAACGGAAAAGAAAAAAAGTCAGTTTTGCTCCAGCCACCTCTCACCGCTGACATCTCTACAATTCTTAGAGGGGGAGAGTTCTAGGAGCTTTGTGAAATGGAAGGGATTTGTGCAGAAAAGTATTTATTTACTTTGACATTCTGAAGAAGAACGACTTTGTCCTCCGTACAACATAGAATTCAGGTAAAGTTTCTCTGCTCATCTTACCCAAATTCAGGAGCTCAAGCTCAGAGCAAGATTTCTTTGTACACAGCACAAGATCACCTCTTAAGTTTTGTTACCCTGCGACAATGAGACCTCACTACCTACACTGTAAAACTAGCGATTCCTATAAACACATTTCCCTGCCTATCCATGAGGGTACTGCAGGGATCATCGTCTGCACCCAAATGGTGTGAATATACCCAAAGCCACGTCAAGTGATGCAAGTACAGCTCATTATCACACAGCAGTACCACACAAACCATGACACAGATTTTTGTTCCCACTGTGATTTTAAATGCCTCCTTACAAATAAGCTTCTCAGAGGATTAATAGCTGGATTTTTCTTCTATCTAAAATAAGTTCAAATGAGGCATCCTCAAAAATCCCTGAAAGGCTTGCACTCTGATATTCATTTGTCAGGCAGGACAAGAAGGAACTAGTGGCATTTCCCAAGTACCAGCATGGTTTAAAGTAATAAGCACTATTCCTTGCAGTCTAAATAGAGAGGCCAAGAAATCAATGACTGCAGGCATGCTTAAGTCCTCTATCCCCTGGTGGGTTTTAGTGAAGACACTTGTTTGCCATTCTCTGGGATGATGGTTCCCCAGTTCTGCTGGTAGAAGATTAAACCAGCGTGGACTGCTCAGTCCAGTAAGTTCAGAGTGCTCACCCAGAAAAGCTCAAAAGCATTATTCATGTTAGTATGTTCAATGAAATCAGCTTTGATAAATGAAATACATTTTGTAAAACTAAATTTTGACAGCAGGGTGGTGTTCTGCTCACTTACAGTGTCACCATCTCCTTTTGAGCTGATACCATGTTCCCTTTGGGCAGATAAAGTATTTCTAAGTACTGTTTGGTTTGCTTCATTTGGTGTATATACAGCAATTTGGTCAGGTTAACCCTCCATGGGCAACCCATCATGTGTTAAAACAATTATTTTATACTTCAGTCAAATAACATATATATCTCTACAGATATTTGCAAACACTTAAGGGAGTTAGGTGCTGAATTTCTGTGGAGACTCCTGACTTGTGAGTCTTCCAGAATTGAATTTATTAGGCATGTGCCTTCTACTCTAAGAATTATATTTTCAAAGCTGTCTAGGTAAGGCTCACCAACACAATGGGTGATTTGAGAAATGCTGTGAGACAAGTGTGTTAGTACTGCTAATTTATAGCAAAGAAAGCATGTGTGAAAGTCAAAGGCTCATTACCATCAGCTCCTTGCCAGTTTTTCCGAGATGCCCTATTCTACATACTACAAGTCAGATCAGGCAAATTCTAATTTACTTGAAGGTATCTACTGTCATGGCAATATATGGAAAGACAGTACCTTGTAGGCCTAACACACTAACCACGAGTAAAGAAGGGCACCTGTGAAGCTGAAGAGATACTTATATATGAACATTTGTGTGCCTATATACATGCAAATGTCTGACTTAAAAGAAACAGCAACACTGATTTTTTCCTAACTATACTTTTGCTTTCACAAACAATTCAATGAATCAGTCAACCTATCTGTCTCTTTATATCTGTCTATATAGGGGGAAAGAGAGATTGAGACATTTAAGCAAACTAGAAATAAACAATTTAGCAGCTGTGGCACTGCAAAACCATAGGTGCTCTTACAGATGAAAAACAAACAAGAACAGAGCATTAGCTAAAGCAAGCATTCTCAGCCTTTTTGCAGGGAGTCTTAATTTAGAAAATCTACCCAGGACGAATAATTGTTCCCATTCGTTATTTTGCCTGGATGACTTTTACAGAACTGTTTTTACCATCAATTGACAAATTCAGTGGAAGAAACAAATTACCCTATTATTAAAGCATATTTGCAGCAAACAATAGATATTCCACATAAGCTGTGCTTATCCAGCCATTTTGCCTAGCAACTTCTAAGAACATTATGCCTTCATCCCAATTTGCCTTTGTCTTACTTGCATTTAAGGACAGGGTAGATCTCTACTAGACGACGGTCCTGCTCACTCCCTATGTACCCCAGTGGGTTATGTTCCAGGCCAGGGCAGCCTCACCGACTGAAACTTGTGACCTTTTCAGAGGGTTTCCTGTACTGTTTGCAATTTCTGTACAGCTAAATTTCAGCCTCTCTCACTAGTTCTGCTAGGGTTATTTTGTATCAGCATTCCTGTTATAAGCTGCCCCTGTTTTTACAGGTGGTAATATAAGCACGTTCAACAGTTCCTTCTGGGCTAATATTTTGCTAACTAAGGCAACTTTTCCCTATTAATGAGAGTTTGATTTTTATTTCACTTCAGTATTTAATTAGTTTATAAGAAAAGATGGCTTGGGAATTGACCTGAGTATACTTTTCAAAGTCAAGCATTTAGAATTAAATTCATCTTGCCTAATTTTAGGCATCTATGAGTCAGCTGTTGCATCTAAGTTACTCATGTACAACACCTCGATAGTTAGTGGAAAAAACTGAATTGCCTTTTGGACTTGCTGCTTTTTCTTCCACTGGTGATAGAAGTAGCCAAGATTAAAAGAAACCATCAACATGTAAATAGGGGACTTCAAAAAACAGGGAATTAAAATCCAAACCCATAGTGCATTCATCTCATGCATCTTGATTTCCTTGCAAAATTATATACATGTCATTAAACTTTTAATGGAAGTTTTGAAATGCAGGTTGCAGCACAATCTTTATTCCTGTCATTTAAAATGAAAAAGGTTTAATAGATCAATAACCAATGGATTAATGAGTCACTGATGATAATAACAGCGATTTACATCAACAGCACCTATTATCAAGAGCAATCACAAAGCACTTGGGAAGCAGATTTACAAACTATTTCTGCTTAAGTGGTGTAAGAAGCCAACTTCCTTAAGAAGCCATATGGAGAAGGATAGGAAATAATCACCATTAAAGCAAATGCTGAACTATAGTCACCATACAGTTGTGTGGAAGACACAGTACCTGGTTCACATTTAAAGGTGTGGAAATAGCACTACTTCTCAGCTGCCTGAGCATGGCTACTCACTAGCAGAAATCACATTGGGCATATGAGCTTTGCTGTGTGTCCTGAATGCCACCAAATAAGTGTTTTTTTGGACACAGTGTGTTCCTAAGTTGAAAGACGCTCACGTGGAAGATGTTATCGCCACTGGTCTGTGAAAGCCTGCTTTCACATGCATCAGCTCTAGATTATGCTGGGCCTCTAACTGAAAAGCAAACATGTACCACTGGAGAACAATGTCACCCTTCTGAATATCTTCTGAGGCAGGCTTCAGGGCATCAGACACAGTGCAAACTGAAGCCTTTCAAATGAACCTATGTCATATGTGGTGCAATAATATAAAGGTGACAAAAAGTGAACTGGGGACAAAACCTTCTGACACAACTGCAATAAAGCTCCCGTGGCAGACATTTAAGCAGTAATGCTTTTGAGCCCTGAAACACTTGACCTTAACATCTGTAAGACTCGGTTTCAGTAGGTAACATTAATAGTTTCTTACCTTGGTTTCTGTAGTACGTTATGGACACATGCACCTTTGTCTCTTACTCCTTGAAGGAAATGAAATCGTGCATTGTCTTTATCCTACAAATTTTGTCAATTCGCAGATTCTCTAGCAATATAATACAATCTTTTTCACTTTAGGCTTTTGGGGCTTGCAGCTCAGTCTTCAGGGACGCTTAATACCACAAGCAAATAGGCACACAACTTTTGCATAATGGTCTAAAATACCACAAATTCTTTATGTTAGCTACCAAAAGCAGCAAAGAAAATGAGACAAAGCAATACAACACTGGCATGTATTTGCCATTTCTGTTTCCTTATCATCTGATCATTTTCAGATCACCTTAGGAGATCAGGAGCTTTCTTCTCTGTCTGTGAAACAGGAAGTCTCTCTGGTCTATTCTCCACCTTCTTTATGTTATGCAGACCATTTTTTCCTAACTATATCTGCAATTAAATTACACTCCTTTGCTATGAAAGCACAATGCTCTGTTATTCTCCATGCTCATATTTCTTTTATTGCTCTGAAGTTTCAGGTACTCTGCAAACTGCCTAGTTTTTCAGATCCCGTGTCAGTACCTGACCTCCTCCTTCTGCTTTTTGGGAAATCACCCCAGTTCCAACTCCCCTCAGCCCCATGTGCTGTGATCTCAGCACTGCCATCCTTTCACGTCCACATGCTGCCACTTGAACTGAAAGTATGAAGATTTACAGCTTTCCTCTGCACTAGCCTGGAAATGACATGGCATGGCCCCAGCAGTAGGTAGCTGACTACAGGAACCCTGATAAACTCCATAACACAGCAATTATGTGAATGCAGGTGGTATTCCCAAGATCCATTTAAATATCCTTCACACACAAATAGGCATTAGTCATCGCTGCTCATTATAATTGTGAATGTATTCAGTACAGTCAAGATGCTAAGTTTGGTTACAATTTATGATCAGAAAGGTAATCAGCTACCTCGACTGGAAAACATGAATAGTAAGTTCAGTACGGTAGGGCCATGTAGGTCGTATGTCCCCTAACAGTCATTAAACTTAAATGGTAGCAATCTTGAAATTAAACTTTGTTTGTAAATGGCTGATGGACAGAGAAAGAAACAGCCCCCTACATTTTCTGTTCCCATTTCCACTAGAAACATGAAATGGCTCTTGTTCATAGTTTCACAGGGAATAAGAAATGCAAGTCCACTCTCATAAAGGAAAGAAACAAAAACCAGACAAACGCAATACAGAAAACAAAAAAAGAAAAGATTGTGAAATGTATAAACATTCATATGTCAGTCTGGTTTGGGAAAAAATAAAAACAAAAAAAAATATTTGCAAGGAAATCTTCCAAGCCATAATTTTGCCAGAAACAGCATGACTCTTGCAAGCTCTCACCTGTAGTGACCATGAGTTTGCATAGAGGTGTGGATGAACCACAACCTAACAACCTATCCTTACTGAAATTAACAGAAATTTTGCCACTGACATTAACTGTTTTATTCATCCTTAGAATGTAGTGCAGTTATATGCAAACGTAAAATGCCAAGAACATCTCCATAATTTAGTCTCTGTAATTCTGCAGATCTCCAGGAAAACTGTCTCAAAAAAGATAATCTTTTAAATATAATCCCTTTGGGATTTCACAAAAGTGTTTCTTACCTTCAGAATTTATCACTTACCCCCACCAAAGACTTAAATACAAAACAATAGTGACAAGATGCCCAGAACAAAATAGCTTAAGGCCTATAACACCATATAAGAAACAGCTCTTAATTTCCCCTGTGGTTTTCTGTAATCTTTGACACTGCATTTACATTCTGCATAGCTCTCCAACATGTGCTAGAATCCCAGCACAGCAATAAAAAAGTAAAACAGTTCCAAGGGGTTATATTAGGATACTAAGGATCCCAAAGACAATACATTAGCTATTGACAAGTTTCATGAATAATTTTATTGCATTTTCATTACTTTGTAGTAAAAATATCTGTACAAGATGCAACATCATTATTCTTTTCCCTTTCACTTTCAAATTATTTTTTTTGATATGTCTAAAAAAAAATCTGTTTTCACTTGTAGGTCTAAAAATCACACTTCTAGTTTGAATCTGAAATGTAATTAAAATGCACACTTCTCTGTTGGAGCTGAACGGGCATGAAAATATGAAATGTCTTTTTGCCCTCTTTTGTAACTTAATATTGCTTTAATTTTTAAAAGGCCATTTTTTAAAAGTAAGAATATTTTAGTTAATAATTTAGTAGTCACTTCAATCAGAATAGTTATTAAAATTTCCAATGACATTGCAATTAAAAGTTTGAAAATAGTTTTATGATAATTTCCAGCTGCATACAGTTTTATGCTCTGAAAAGAAAGCATATGCAAAATCACTTTTTTATCTTGGTATTGTCACAATATAATTCTTTAAAACTACTAAGCAGGATTCTTAGCTGATAATATATTTCAATATATCTGAGGTGATGCTCTGCATATAATGGGTCAGCTTTTCAAGTGGGTGCAAAATGATGCAACTCTACTGCCTGCAGGGAAGGCACTCTGCTCAGGATCTTGTCTATGCCGCTCTATGCCGCTCAGCAGAGAAGGGACAGCTTGTCAACACAAGAAAACCTTTGTCTAATTTGTATGTTCCATATTGATATAATTTGCCATGAGGCCGAAGTGCCTCGTGTCCAGCCACCTCAGGGTTGTAATCCCAGCATCACCTGCCTTAGCCAAACCTGAGAACAGGACAGGCCCAGATGGAGATGGAAAGCATGATTTTCCCATGCTTAGCACCTAGTTATTTACATTTTTTCAGGGCAAATGCCAAGAGGGTATGCAATGTTGTTAAGTGGGAAGAGCAGTGCTGTACATGCACTTTACACAAGTCTGCTTGATTAGGCAAGGAGCCAGGCAGTAGAGAGGCTGACCTAGAGAACAGCACAGCAGTTCTGATAGCTTTAAAAAAGCTATGCCCACCACCGCTCTGATAGAGTGTGTGCTATGCTATGCTGAAGTTGTCTGAGGTACACTTACCTAGGGAAGACAAGAATAATTCATACATATTGCAGTGTTTAAATAGCTGCACATACTACATCTAATGTTACTAATGCTGCTAATAATAGTAGCTACAATAATATACTAACCACACTCTCTTCACAAGGTTCATTAAAAGGTTGTCTAGTACTGCCTTTTATCCCTTTTTACTGGTGCGTTGTTTTACCTGGTACTTTTAATTTAAATCTTCAGGGCTTTGCCTGACCATTTGGACTGAAATTTTCCATGCCATTGTCTGTCCCATGCTTCATTTCCTTTTCATTGGAAAGTCTCAGCTAGCACAAATTCAGTTATTTCTGAGAATGAGGCTAAGGAAAATTTTATTCTACGGTTTGAAACGACTGGATGCCTCCACTGTGCTGCACCTGGATCACAAAGAGGGCAGGAAAGGCCTAGGTTTGTACTATCAATATGAGAGTTCTCCAAAATGTGCCAGGTTATCAGGTACCATATACTTTGGAGAGACTTGAAGGCTAAACTCTCTTAACAATTTTCGTGGACTGAGATTCTCCAGACTGGAGCTTTGAGGTACTGAAGTGGGACTTTCCCTGCAAATATGGGTCCAAGATGCTGCAGGCAGCAGAACTGAGAAGAGGAAGGCTGCCCTCCTCCATTCCCTCAAATCAGTACAAACTGCAGGACCCGTAATTGCTCTCCAGGTCCTACTGCATGCCTCAGCCATGTCCTGAGATGAAACAGGGGATCACCTGCAGCCCTAGATAGCATGTCAGAGGAGGGGAAAGTGAGGAGCTGCAAAATTTAATTCTAAGGGGGAGAACAGCTAGAACTGATAGGGTCCAAAGGAAATAAAATGAAGAAGGAAAGTGGGAGTGAGGAACAAGGACTGAGACTTAAACCTGCCGGGTTGAGACTTGAACAGAGTGGAGGAGAAGACTGGACCTCGGATGGATACAAGGACCTAAGTCTGAGTAGAAAGGAGACAGTGGGACTGAGAGACTGGAGAGTTTGTCACTTCATAGATTTTAAATCTAAAAGGGTCCATTAACTGATAGAGTTAGATCTTAAGGAACAGAAAGTGAGAGTTGAATGAAGAACCAGGGAGGAATTCAGTCAAGGAAGGCTGGAGAAGGTATCAGAGACAGGGGCCTCGATGCAATCCTCTCCGGCAACCTCTCTCAGCCCAAAAGGTGCCTGGCTGGCCAAGCTCACAGTCTGCTCTGATATGAATCTGACTTTTCTGAAGTCAGCTAAGCTGTGAGAAGGAACTGTGAGGAGCCTCATCTGCTGCCTCCACCTAAGCACCCTCTGCCTCATCCTGGGAACAGTACTGGGTGAGGACCCAGTCACGGTCACCCAGCCTGGCCCTGCTCACTGCCTCCAAGCATGTTGGGATGGGGCCACTGGGGGAGGTCCCTGCCCTGGCTTGGCAAAGCAACTAAGAGATGGTGGGATGGAGTATCACAGTGAAGACAACAGGACAAGAGGAATTAATAGACTTCATGAATAACACTACTCTCAGACAGGATATGGAAATTACTGCATAAGGATCTGGAGACGGAGCTGGAAAAGTGACAGCTGGTCAAGAAGTTCATGCTAGAGGACTGGGGCAAACAGTGAGACTGGGAATGAAAACAAAGATCTGATACCCAGGGTCAGTGACACAGCATCTGATCTAGTTATCCACATTGAGATAAGAAAAGTCTTGTCCCAGAAATGCATGTTTCTCTCAACTGAGTTTAAAGGATGGTTAGTTCAAGTACAGAAATCCACATAGCTTATGCAGAAAGTTAGATGACACTGCTCCCATCTCCAGTGTCTGGGGATTAAGGTTGATAGACTGAATGAGGAGTGGAAAGGGGAACACTGGGAATGGCTGGGTAAAGAGAAGAAGCTTCAGAAAGGGGCGGATGGAAGGACAGAATGAAGATGAGTGTTAAGGTGGAGTGAACAAGGGAGAGGAGATTGTGTTTGGAGTGAACAGATCAGACGGCACAAACCTTTCCAGAGTCTGGAGCGTGTTGCTCAGTGCAGCTGTCCCACCATGCACTTCCCTGCCAGGAAATGCCTGCAGGAACTATTAGGGATTTGCTTTAGCCCTTTCACTGCCTGTGCACAGGCAGAGGAGGATAACCCAGCGGTGCTGTCAGTTACTGTGCCCACCTGGTGTGGTGGTCCCAAAGAGCTCAGTCTTTCTGATGATCATGGGGTGCCTCAACAGGTACTATGTGATAGATTTTTTTCCCCAAGATTTCTTTTTAAAGCAACATAGAAAAACACACTTAGACTGTGGAAATGCAAGCACCCAAAAGTTAAGGAAAGCCACATGGAGGTTTACTCTTCCATGCTTATGTGTTATTAACACATCTTTCCTATTCTGCAGCCATGTAGTGGACAAATAGACTAACTGTGTGGGATTTCTGCCTCATTTCATGCAAAATTTTATTGAAACAAAAGAGCGGGAAATTTCAGAAGGAGCAAGGACATTCTCAAGGAAGTCAAATGCTGAATGGAAGAACCGGCTTTTAGCCCTGTCTCAGCCACAGAGTTCCTCTCTGGTGCTAATCAAGTCACTTAACCAACTGTTTCACAAAGACTAGTCATTATGCCTGATTTTATATGGGTTGAATGTGCAGAAATGCTTAACCTTCCCAGATGCAACTGAAGCCTCTGGGTGCTAAGCTTTGAACGGAAGTTGAAATACAACATGAAATACTCTGCAATATCAATTTCTACAGTGTGGCTCATCGAAAAGTAGTGTATAAATTCTTACCTCAATGCCTCTATGTAATGCAGAAATTCAAATCTCATGCATGTTTTGTGCAAATACAGGAATTGTTTCTTTCAGGCAGTTAGATGATGTGGTGATAAGCACTACAGAAAGTAATAACTTCATTTTCAGTGCAGTTTGACTAATTTGAAGTAATGGGATATACAGACATATAGAGAGATGAAGGTAAAAAAAAAAAGAAAAAAAGAGATTGATTAGTTACTCTGTGCCCTGGATGGTTCAGGGCACTAGTAGAAAAAGAGTATGTAATTAAAACATTATCAGCATGCAGTCATGAAAAGGGGCTAAGCTACAGTTGCACTGCTAACTTCAATTATAGAGCTTCTTAGCCTCTTATCTTACAAACTCAGTAATATTTTCAGGTTTTGTTAGTTTGCGTTGAGTACAGTATGTGCAACACTCTATATGTGTACCTTGTGGAATGTGCCACATCTGGTCTGCCATTGGGTTTTTTTCCTTGAAAATAGAGCTGCTTTGAAAAAACTTCAGTAAGTTGCTTCCTTAGTTTCTCTTTACCTTTCTTTAGATGGAAAAAAAGCCAGATTTCTTGCAGGATGCAGACTATGCTTAGCTTAATTCAGCATGGCCCCTAAATTCCTGGGCACATATCTGAAGATCAGATCAAAGATCGGTCACTTGGCACCCTTCCACTGCCTGTTGAAAAAAAAAAGGCTGAAAGCTTAAGCATTTGCAAACCTTTTCGTTCAGCTTTGAAATGAGACTTCCACTCATTTGGTCTGAAGACAGGAATATAAAGCAGTTAAAGTCCCTGAAACAATAGTTAACCGTACAGTTTCCATATAGCACATAAGAAAACATAAATTTCAGATGCTGTCTTAAGTATGAAAACATCACAGTGTATAGTATTATTCCATTGATCAGGATCTAGCCTGACAGTACTGTTACAGGTTATATGCAAAGAGATTTAATCAGAATTACTTGTAAAAAAATACAGTTTTCCTCCTGTCAGCAATGCTAATTTTCTGTGACTGTCGTTCCAAAGTTACTTCTCACTGCCACACCTTCCCAAAGTTAGTTCCCACATTTTTCCCAAAATTTGTTAAGGAGGTCACTGCTGAGTAAGCCACCACTAGGTTTTTCCATGTTCTCTTTGGGACAACCTTGTTGAAATGCAAATCAAGGAACCTACAGGAGGATGGATAGCAAAGGCAAAATGTTCTGATGAGATTGACAATTAAATATTAACAGAAGGAATAAATGCAATGTTCTTTCTCAGTCACTGGTGTCAGTGGGCTCTTTCAGACATGTATTCAATGATACAGTGAACAGCCCAAGTCTAGCAGTTCGGGGAGACAGAATTTGAACGCAATGGTGTCCTTTTTCACCAGTTTTATATGCACTGCATGAAAAAATGATAAGCAATGTTGATTAGGTGTCTTATGACTGGAATGCCTGAAGATGGACATTTTGGAAGAGGTCACAATTCTACATGTAAGTGGACATTAGGGCTGACAATGCTTACAATATATTTAAAAATTTGCTACACTTTCTTGAAAATCTAGATGTTTTAAATATTGAATAAGCTAACTGGTCTGCACAATTGATTTGACCCTAAGTCCTCTTCAGTCTTCTGATAGACACCAGTAGGCTTTTGACGAGGCTCCAGGTACATATGGAGTAAATATGAATGATTTCCAAAAATTTAAACTGCTACAGCACAAGTTTCAAGCAACAACACTGCAACAGTGTTTTAGACTTGAGCATAAGTATTCCTTATGCCTTTGTAGAAAACAGCTACTTCAGCCTTTTAAGTTTGCCCTGACCCAGCAATCACTCCCTCGTGGGAAGCCCCCTCAGACAGTGGCACTCTGCATAAGCACAAAAGTTTATTTGCATACACCTATTTTCGGAGTGCAGTCTTAATTTGAGGATCACAAACATGAAAATGAAGCACCATTTTTTATCTTAAAATTTTAATTATACACAAAGGAGACACTTGAATGCAGAACAATAGATATAAGATCAACATAAACAAAACTTCCACCTCTTTTCTTGGCAAAAGTCATAAGTCACAAGTGTGAGTTGAGGTTAAATCCTCTTCCTGGACTTTAAAGAAAGGCTGGAGAGTGTTTTGGTAATGGATGAAATCTCTTAAGAAAGCTAGAATTTGACATCTGTAATAAAATCTCCTATTTCACAGCTTCTGACTAGAGGATCGGGAAGGAATATCCCATATCTTTAGAGCGTTGCATATGTTTGGTTTCCTCCATTATAGATTTTTTTCAACTTCTTCAGCTCTGCCAAATGCAAGAGTTTGAAACTGTAGCTCAGTGTCTGTGGGTGCTGCAGGCGTCAGCTGCAGAGCTCTGCCTGACTGTTTTCTTCCTGCTGTGCAGCAGACAGGGAAACCAGAGAGTTGCCTGTGCAGCCAGACTCGCACTGGCTTTCATGCGGCTGTTACATGATATGGCTGCCCATATGGCAGCCTGACCAGCACACGCATTTTAACAGGTTGTGAATTAAACTCAGGGGCAATAGGCTTGTTCTACTGTGCCAATGCTTTCTAGATTTTTATTTTCTAATGTATAGCTTTATAAATATTAGACTACTGAATGCATGCTTTCCCAAGCTGTCGATACATGCTTTTAAGTTTTTTTTTTTGTTGTTAGCCAAGACTGTCTTGCAAACATATGACTATGAAACTGCACTAATTATGAAATTAGTTCCAATTTAATGTCTGGTTTATCATAGACCTATTTATGGATAGGCCAAAAGCTGTTCTGGCAAATTAGCAGGAAATAAGAAAAAGAAATTTCAGTATGAGCTTCATAACTGTTGGCACTAACTGTGCCTTACTTATGCTCTACTTTAATGATGTTGTTTTATTTTTCTCAAAGAAAAAGCTGGTATAAGAAGCCTCTAAATTTGGTAGAGCTATTAAGTTCATGATGAAAATAACATTAAGCTAATGTTCCCTGCTAATTTCAGCAATAGAGTAGTGGTGCTATTGGATCATTAAAATGTTTTAGTAAGTTTAGCAAAGAAATAATGGTGACAAAACATCTTTAGCACCTGTGGAATCTTGTTCGCCATGTTATAAAAACACAAATTAAGCCATCATCCCAGCCTAGAAAGCCCACAGCTCCCTTTTATCATTGTAGATGTATTTTAAGACAGTAACTCAAGCTACCTGTATCTTTTAAATAATGGGTGAAGTAGTATTACACAAGGTTTGGAAAAACTTATTTTTCTTCCATGAGACATTTAGAATGCAGTTCTTGTCTCTTGTTTTCTGCTGTGTTGGGTAAAAGCAATTGCAAGTGGCAAACCTAATGGAGGCAAGATAATCTAGCCTTGTGTTGCCAGCTGTGGCCAGGATTTGGTCACATACTTTCTGTTGGTCCCCTTTAAGATAACAAATCTTATCCATTTTCTACTGCATTAATAATAGCATTCATCCTTGTTTAGATTTGGCTGTATTTTGCTGGATTTTTAGTCATATCCACAATGCAGACTAATTGTACTCAGCTGCAGGCATCCTGATTGCTGCCAGCCTGCATGCATGGGATTTCATCACATGGAAAGTAGAGAGCAGAGAGGTGGGGGTATGTGTGCCATGGTGTCAGGCTGCTGTCATGGTAGGTACATGGATCTGGATCCTGCAAAGCTCTCCTAGGACCTGTCATCTACATAAGGCCTGCATGGACATTCTGAACAGATCTGAAAGTGAAAAAAAAAAAAAACCACTGACTTGAAACTTAAAAATAGTAAAAAAATATATTGACTAGACTTCAAATCAAATGTGTGGTTAGGTCTCTGCTTGAGGTAATGTTTTACTCTATAGATGCAGGGGTTGGAAACTGCCTTTATGCAGTATTTAAATGGCTGCTTTTGTTTTTCAAGTGGAAGCTGGCTGAAATGTATCACATCTTTAGGGAAGGAAGAGTCATTCCCTGATGGCTGGCCAAGAAATAGAGAAGACAGCAGCTGCAGAGGCAGCTGGAATTGCCACCCTCATAGATGGAGTCAAAGTGCTTGGCTGTAGCTGAAATAGGAGGAAATGAGTGAAAACAGAAGGAAGGTAAAAATACATAAACAGCAAAACAGAAGCTGTTCCTTAATAAGATCTCAAGTTTTTCTACGTATTCATGTGTAACACAGCTTGGAGGTATCTTAGGGTCTTAAAGAAGGCTGTATGCACTCTACACACTGTAGAACCTGTCTTTGAACAGGACTATAACAGACACAGAAAAATCTTTAAATATCAAAATTTCTTTCTCACATGCAGGGAATGGGCAGGAATGCCGAGACTGGAGGAAATCTTTCCAAGTCACATTGGGATTGAGGACCTCACTTTCTCCTAGTGCCTTTACTAGGCACTAGGTTGAGTTATAACAACACAACCACTGTTGGATTAGATTAGACACAGATCAGTGGCCGTTCTTGGATGGTGGCCAGCAGCAGATGCTTTAAAGAAGAGTGCAAAAATCAGGAAAGCATAACATGATCTTGTGCCTGGCTCAATCTTCTAGCATTCAGTAATTTAAGGCCTACTGGTCTTACATAACTAGTCCCTTTTCTCTGATACTCAGGATCTGATTAGTTTGCATTAGTACCTGGTTATTAAAGTGATTTTATATTAAAACATCTCAGCTGTCTTGAATAAGATTACCCAACTATCTAAGCAGTATAATGGAGTGGAAATTGGGACCTCTCAATTTTTCTTTATTTTTTCCAGTGAAAACTGGAAAGGGTATGTAATTTAAGAAATCAGTTTTAAGCAGAAATGTGAACTAACAATTTGTTTTATCTTATTAAGCTTAAGTAGAAATGGCTATTTGGGGTGTTTACAAATTCAGACTTTTTCAACAGAAGGAGATAACCCGTTGACCAAACAGGAAGATAGGAATAGCTTTTTCCATTTTAGACTTTCTCCATACTTTCTTAAAAATGCTGTAAGAAAGCAAATTTCATGCCAAAGAACTTAGGCCTAGTGATGTTAGGTACACGTTTATGTGCTTATAAGAAAGCTGCTGAGGAAAAAGACAAAAAGGGAAATATAATACGCAAACTCACACTAAGAGAATGTGGTTTTTTGGGACAGATAAAATTAAAGAAAAAAGCAGAAATACAATTTCTGCATCTGGACATAGCTAGGGATTAAACATTTAGTCAAGGTTTGAATACAAACAGTTATTTTCTTTCTGAGTTCACTGGTTTCCATGTCAGTCAGGTCCCCTTTAAAAAAAGGTTTCAAACAAAAATCTATACATGGGCTCACAATAAATGAAATGCATATTTAAGTAAGCAGTGGATATTATATAATCTGTATGTGAATGACCTATATTAAAATTGTGTTTGATCATGAATGTCATGTGTTTAAATATAAACAATAATCCAGTTTTTAAAATTAAAAGGGCTAACTTTTTTCGAAGAAATCTAAAAGTAATTACAAAATAGCCATGTTGGTGAACAAGTCTACATGGGAGTCAAGTGATCACCCAAATGCTTGTGAATCAGTTTCACTGAAGGTGAAAAACCATTTCAGAGATCCAGAACATCACTCTCTTGTCTCAGTGTAGGATTGGACAGATAATCTGCATCTTCCAGATACCATCTGTAACAAAACTGATACCAGATGTCAAGCACTAAACCTTTATGAGCTGGGTGACCCTCGTTAAGAAAAATATTACACAGATCTGGACCTATGAAAAAGTACGCACTGTGGAGGGACGTTGTCTTAACTTCAAGGATTAATTACGCACTGGTTGATTCTGCCTAACTGCTATCATCAATTTCCAGTTTAATTTATTCTTAGAACTGCTGTTGTTCCACAAGGTTGATAATGGGTATTAGCATTCAAAGTTCCCGCAAAAGAGTACTTGCCTTCTGTGTTTAGTTCAGTTAAACTCAAATGTCTGTACATCCATCCTCTGTCAGAAGGGGAGGGTCCAGTTCTAACTTTAGGCCTTAGCTCTGTGTAAAATGGATTATGGATGAATGTCAGAGCTCACAAGGACATCCTATTCCTCTTTAGTGAAGCACCAGGTTGACAGATATGTTTGAACCTTTGGTCCCATGTGAAAAATTACATGTTCCGGTGCTTCGCCACGTGGAGCTCGTTCTCAGATCAGGACTTCCAGATAGGAAACTTGTCAGATTTACAGCTTGAGGCAAAAAATTCTGGAAGCCTAAAGTGAGGTAGCCAAAACCTCCCCTACATCCCCAGAGATAAAAATAGGCTTCAAAATCACTCTCTTGAAGAAATAGGTGAATAGGAATTCCAGTGCATTGCATGTTTTTGAAGGAGAAACAAAAGCATGTACTCTTTGTTTTGTTTTTTTTTTTCCCAGATTTGCTATAATACTGGATTATAAGCTAATTTTAGACTGGATTTACTTTAAGTAAAAACCAGTCTCCCCTAAATGAGAAAACAGGGATTGTTTTCCCTGGAATATTAAACTAAAAACTATGACAAAATGCAGTGACAAAGTGACAGTTAGACAGCCAGCAGAATCCATGGTATTTACAATTTTGTCAAATAAGTCCCCTTCTGCAAATGTTTTGGCCTTTGCATATTTACATTCCTTGTGCTTCATGCATTGATATGCTTCATGTAGCACAGCTTCTGCAGTCCGTCAATTAATGTTGCTCTTCCTAGTTTCTAGTCGGCAGGTTTCCACTGCTTCTTTGTTTCCCTGTTTGAATGCAATACATGCTAATTTTACAGTAAATGCCAGTTTACATTAGCTCAGCTGTCCTCATGACATAATTTGACTTGAAGTTATGCAAATGACTTCTTTCCAGATACCGCTGATTAGCTGTAAAAAACACTCCCTAATTAGTCCTGAGATAATCAGGGAGAAATCACAGTTGATTACATATATTGAATTTGCTTCTCCAATTTGAATTGCTGTATTTCCTGCCACAGGACCTGTGAGCACTCTATAGAGTTTGCACCTTTCCTTCCCTTGAAAAGCACTTCAACTACTCCCTCACAGCTCCATCAAATCAAACATTCCTTTTTATACTGACTCTACCCAGACAGCTAGGGATCCCTGGTGACAGCCCAAGAGAAATGCCAGCCAGGTGCAGTACAAATTCTGCCTATTGTTGAAGATACAGACTAGTAAGTCTTGCTGGAAATATATAGGTGTCAGAAAGCTTTACAATTGGCAGAAGAGAGATAGCACAAAAGCACATCTTCTGATTAAAATGACATTGTCAACAGATATCAAAGTGACAATTTTAGAGGTCAGTAATTTATACTGTATTTCCAGTGGAGTTTTGCTGGCTTGCCTCACACTGTACTCTTCCTGTCCCTTAGTGATGACTCAGTAATTTATCATAATCCATTTTTCAAATAAATAGGGACAAGTGAACTTCAGAAGGCTCAACATTCAGATTCAATTTGAGTAAACAGAGGAATGTTCAAAGGTTTATTCAGAGTTTGGTCTCAATTACCTAATACATCTTGAGTCCTTGAGTTAGCAGGACCGGTAACCTTTTCTACATGGTCCCTAAACTCTTCTCCATATAAAGTTCCTTGACAGGGTGAAGAGTAGGTCATGCATCTCTTAACAAAAACTCTCTTTTTCAGAAACAAGACCACTAGCTGATATTTTCTGTAAGAGAAGGAGGAATGGTAGCTAAGCTTGAGGTCAGTTATTGCTTAACAACTCCAGACACAAACACACATGCAAAAAGCACCCAGATTTTGGTTTTAACTTGCATAAGTTCTTGAGGATGCTGGGAATTCAGACTTGGATCTGAAGTTTCCAAAGCTTCTCCTTCCAAAGGGGATGTGATTTGAACTTTGGATTTGTATCTTCCATTCAGCTGGGGTCTACAATTCCTCCTAAAGTAAAGTACTTCTGCAAAATTAAAGGAAATTCTAACAGCAAAAGGGGGAAAATGGAGATATTTCAACTTAAAGTTGAAAGGAACTGCAGATTTGGTGAGGAAGAGAGATGAAAAAAGGAATTTTCATAACACAGCATTAGCAAGAAGAGGAGGATTTTGCCCGTAAATGAACCTTGCAATGCATGAAAGGAGGTCTATGCAAGACAAAAAGAAAAAAAACCAAAACTTTCAGTGAGCTAGAACTCCCTGAGCTCTGTGGAATAAAGACACAGATATAGGACTAAGTTCTGCTCTAATTTATGACAATGTAAGTCTGAAGCAGTCACATCAAGTTTGAATCTTACATAAATCTGATACCAAGATGTTATCATACTACCAACAAGAGTTGTGATACTTTTTTCTTTTTTTTTTTTTTTTTTTAAGAAACAATTCATGAAATTTCTTTGGGCTATTAGTAGGAATTCTGCTCTTTCAATGAGCACTGTTTCCCTTTGTCTCCTTGTTGCTGGGTGATGATCTGGAGAAACCAAGGCCTATCCTGAAGACTTCTATATCATAAAAAGCAACATAAAGTGCCCAAAGTGCCAGTGTATCCTCCCACACTTTATACTGCTGGGATATCACAGTCACTGCTCTGCAGAGAAAAGCAGTGGCAGGGACAGAGTATGACCATGAAATGGATTCCATAACAGTATGGAGCATAATCATTCTGGGATTTCTTTGTACAATGTTTATTACAACCATGAAACTATAGTACCGTAAATGTATGTCCCATCACATATCCAGAGCAATTTCGTCAAGTTCACTCAAGATATTCTGGAGTTGTAGTGATCGCACATGGAAATAAAAAACTGAACAGGAAGAGGAATTATCCAAATAGGTACTTGGTTAATATTTGAGGTAGGATTTAAAGACATATATTAGCCTGTCAAAATTATTCATCTTTTTCACAACTTTTTTTATCTTACCTTTTGTCAACAGCTTTTTTACAGCTTGTAAGACACATCCACCCCATCAGAAAAACCAACACAGACCATAGTCTTACTACTGTTCATTTTCTCAGAGGCAGCTGGGACATAGTCAGGGAAGGGGTTGCAGATCATACAAATCATTCTAGCAGTCCAGATGCCCTCTTTCACTATGGCTACATGAACCCTCCCTATCAGAATCAGAAGTAAACTCCTCCTATGGTAAATTTCCTCACCTGGAAGGGCACATAGTGTCATTGACAGTAATGATAAGTGACAGATAGTTTCTGTGATTTTATGACAATCTAAATGTAATACCCAACAACATGAAAATTATTAGGCACTCACACTATCATGTAGCCACAATACTAGCTTTGTGTCCTACCCTGTCACAGCCTGCATAATAATTTCCAGTCTGTTTCTATGCTATACAGCTCTCCTCTGCTTCTACCAGAGCTGCTCTTTCCCATTCGCAGACTCAGGGCATAGTTATAGGGAAGGCTGCATACCCAGCCCCTTTTCACCAGTCTGGTATTCCTTCCTCTTCTCCCAGGGATGTTCTATAGCATATGCATGATTAGTGGGGGGCTCTGTGTTCCCAGGAGAGGAGTAAGGGCAGGAGCGTTATCCCATACCCAGGGGATTAAAAAAGGAGGAAAATGTTTCCAAACCCCTTTGGTGTTTTGGAATCTATCACAAGCTGAAGTCTTTCAGGGCCACAGCCCAGCCACATAAGGGAGATAATTGTGAAAGAAAGGTTAGTGGGGTACAAAAGCAAACAAAGAAAAATCAACTTATTCCTAGTCCTTGCTGACTCTTTTTCTAACGGCTGCGTATGTGGAGGTGCAATGACACAGTTTTTGCCTTAGCATTACAAATTATTCAAATAGAATTGTTCCTCACAGTGAGGTGAAACATTGTGGACACTCTAGAAAGTTGTATAATGTCGGTCCCAGTCACTTGGAGGTAGAATATGTACCGTCATCCTCCATAACAAGGTTCAAATATGTATGTTCACCTTTGATAGTGAGAATCTGTATTTTCTCAGTAATTCCCTAGTGATGCTTATACATCTATACCCTGGTAACACAATAACCTCAACAAGGTTTTTTTTGTTTTCTTTGCTTTTCATGAAACTGTGGGGGGAATTTTGCTTTTGAATTAGTTCATCTCCATGATGCATTTATTGTTATTACTGTATTTTATGAAGGACCCATTTGCAGGTTGATCAAATAAACAAGTCCTGTGGCCTCAGTTATGAACTATACAGACAGAGGAAATCCCACTCTGCATTTTAAAAGCTGCATTTGACCCTATCACAAAGTAATTCATTCTAATGACATGGACATTTTCACAGCATAGCAGTCTGCTTCTACAACAATTCCAAGACCAAACCATTCTTACCTTATACAAAAATGTTGAAGTAAAGCCAAAATGTTTGATGGCAAGGCAAAAAAATATCAATCTATGACAATGTTTTGCAACATGATGACTTTAATTCCATTATACCAAATGCCTGCTGTTGATGCAGTCATTTTTTATGACAGATTTTAGTGCAAAGGGAAAGCAGTTGTTCATTGCAGTCTTGATTATATGGAAACTCAACTGTCTCACTGAGTCAAAGAACGGGGGGGCTGTACTGCTGCTGAAATATATAACTGCATGTTAATGCTCACTGAGGTCAACAGCAAAACTCGTATGGACTTTAGTAGTGCAGAATCAGGATTTCATTGTTCAAATGTTCCTTATTTTCTTGCTGATGGGTTGTAAAAGGTACTACTTTGCATAATAATTGAATGGTTATTGAGTTACCAAGATAGAGATAGGTGCATAAGCATTGAGAAAATTCTCACTAGCAAAAGTAGTCTCCTTCCCGAGCTTGGTCCTGAATTAGTCATCCAATCAAATGTAAGTCTTTTTTTATTCCCTCTCCTCTCCTTTGTCCTTATTAGTTGGCCATCTCTGGGCAAAGATGACTCAAGTACATCCACTACTTAATTTACTATCCATCATTTCTTCGATTTCTTCTCCTCTGTCTTTACCAGTGCTGTTGGGCCCCAGGTCTTGGGAACAAAAATCCGGGTTGATGCAAACACAGACCCACCATCAGTGAAGGAAGAGTTGGTATGTGAACTGTTACAGGAGCTTGACCCTGATGAATCAATGGGCCCTGACATTATCCACCTGAGGGTGTTAAGAGAGCTGGCTGACATCATTGCGAGGCTGCTCCCCATAATCTTTGATAAGTCGTGGAGATCAGGGGACGTCCCAGAAGACTGGAAAAAGGCTAACATCAGCCTCACCTACAAGAAGGGCTTAAAGGAGGATCCAGGAAATTATAAGCCCATCAGTCTTACTTCAGTCCCTGGGAAAGTTATGGGACGAATCCTTTTGGGGGCTATCACAAGTCAAATGAAGCACATGATTGGGAAAAGCCAGTATGGATTCACCAAGGACAAATCATGCTTGACAAACGTGATTGCCTTCTACAACAAAGTAACCTGCTTGGTTGGTGCCAGGCGAGTGGTGGACATTGTCTACCTGGATTTCTCTAAGGCTTTCAATATGGTTTCCCACAGCTGCCTCCTAGAGAAATTGATGTGTTACAGTCTAGACAAGTGGTTTCTGCAGTGGGTGGGGAACTGTCTGACAGGCCACACCCAGAGGGTGGTGGTAAATAGCTCCTTTTCAAACTGGCAACCTGTCACAAGTGGGGTCCCCCAGGGATCGATATTGGGCCCAACATTGTTTAATATCTTCATAAGTGATCTGGATGATGGGATCAAGTGTACCCTGATGAAGTTTGCAAATGATACCAAACTGAGTGGGGAAGAGGGCACTTTGGAAGGGAGAGCCACCCTGCAGGAAGACCTGGATAGGCTGGAAGAGTGGGCTAACAAGAACCTTATGAAGTTCAACAAGGACAAGCATAAGGTCTTGCACCTGGGAAAACATAATCCAGGAGTGCAGCACAGGCTGGGATCTGCCCAGCTGGGGAGCAGCCCTGTGGAAAGGAACCTGGGGTCCTGGTGGACAGCAAGCTCAATATGAGTGAACAGTGTGCTGCTGCAGCAAAGAAGGTCAACGGGATGCTGGGTTGCATCAACAAGGGCATCACCAGCAGAGATAAGGAAGTCATTATCCCACTCGACTCAGCACTTGTCAGGCCACACCTGGAGTACTGTGTTCAGTTTTGGTCCCTGCTATGCAAAAAAGATGTGGACAGGCTGGAGAGGGTCCAGAGAAGGGCCACAAAGATGATCAAAGGACTGGGAAGCCTGCCATATGAGGAAAGCCTGAGAGAACCGGGTTCATTCAGCCTTGGGTAAAGAAGGCTTAGGGGAGACCTTATCACCGTGTTCCAGTATTTAAAGGGTGGCTACAAAGAAGATGGAGACTCCCTTTTTCCAAGGAGTCACATGGTGAGGACAAGGGGTAATGGGTACAAGTTACCGCTGGGGAGATTCCGATTGGACACAAGAGGACAGTTGTTCAGAATGAAAACAATCAGTCATTGGAATAATGTCCCCAGGGAAGTGGTGGATTCCCCAAAATTGGACACTTTTAAGATTCAGTTGGACAGGGTGCTGAGCCATCTTGTCTAGACTGTGCTTTTGCCAAGAAAGGTTGGCCCAGATGATCCTTGAGGTCCCTTCCAACCTGGTATTCTATGATTCTATGATTCTTTGACTCTATCGCCTTCATAGTTTGCAATATCCTGAATTTTCCAGTGTACATATTCACTAAGTCCTGAAAGTGAACAACATAGATGTTTTCTTTATTTCTCAGTCTCATGTTGAAGGCTCAGACTCCTCAAACCAAGATCTGTTTACTTTCTGTATATACTTTAAACTTTAGCCTTGCATTTTTAGAGCACATACAGAAAGTACAGTAAAAGAGAGCTAGACCTCTAAACCAGTGAAAATCTGCAGTTATTCTACAGACTCCATAGTTTTTTCTCTAGAGGTAGATCAGCACCACTGAGAGAAACTGGCTCTAAATAACTTCTTTCTAATTGGTTTATAAAACAAATGTGATGTGTACTTAGAACAATCAGAGGACCAGTTACTCAGAGGACTAGTTTGTGTTGCTATTTTTGTAATTTTGAAGTACATAAAGGTGAAATACAGTGCAATCTGTTTGGAAAGCACCTTTTGGAAAAGAAACACTTGAAAAATGTCTCTTACTAAAAGTGCTTGCTTTTGCCTCTATAATTCCTTTTCAGCTTACACTGTTCTCTCCCTTATCTTCCCCACCCCGCAACTTCTTTTCTGATCAGTCTCTCCTAGGTGCTCTCTGCTCTGAAAATGAATTTTTTTTGGTTTGTTTTTTTTTTTTTTTCCTCCCATCTCTTCAGCTGATCTCTGGTCTTTCTTGAAGTTGAGATCTCTAATTTTTTCATTTTTTAAAGTGAACATACAGGTAGTCTTTGAACATATGTCCTTAAAAGTTTCATTTGCTTTTTAAGGGTTTCTGGCCTTTTCTTTTCCCCTTCTCCTTACTGGAAATAGAACTTCAAAGCAGGAAACAGCCTAAAACAACTATAACAGCCTGTGACTGAGGAACAGAGTTTGGTTCAGACCATAGGGTCAGCAGGAAAGTTTCAGCTAAAAATGAAGTGACGGTGCTTTGCTCCTTCAGTTGTGGTTTTTTTTCTGGTGATATTAACTTTTATTATTCATGCTTGTGATTGTTGGTTTTTTGTTTGGTTTTGGTTTTTTTTTTTTTTTTCTCTTTCAGTGTTAATACAGACAGTACTAAATGATAATAGCACTACTGGCCACTTACACTGATAGTCTTGGCATTGGCATACTATATCCTTAAATAAAAGAAGTTGGCCAGACTGGATTATTATAACAATGTGTGTATATTTTAATAATCACACTTAATGATTTTCTGTCTAGGTCTGCATCGTTCCCGTTTTATTATCAGCAATATTCATATCCACCACGTAGTTATGCTTTACACATGTTCCTAAATAAAATTACACCACTAATTTAGTGATTTCATATCATGTGAAAAGAATTGTACAAAATCTAAACTGCTCCTTCTTAAATAAAGCTTACAATTATACAAAGTGTGAATCAGAGGTATTAATAATCTGCATTTTCAGTTTATTCTTGACTGATGAGTAGGTTGGTTGTAATCAGATGCAGCTAAATCTCTGCATGAGACATTGCACCATTTGATCAAAAGAAAGAGTAAAGAAAACACTGCTGTCACAAATACTGGAAGGAAAGACAGAGTTGGCTTCTTAATAGTGAATTCTTCCTCATACGAGTAATATGTCTCATCTTGAGTACTGTGTGCAGTTTTGGGCACCACAGTACAAAAAGGATACAAAGCTACTAGAGAGTGTCCAGAGGAGAGCCACAAAGATTGTGAAGGGTTTAGAGGGGAAGCCGCATGAGGAGCAGCTGAAGTCACTTGGCCTGTTCAGCCTGGAGAAGAGGAGACTGAGGGGAGACCTCATCGCAGTCTACAGCTTCCTCACAAGGGGAAGAGGAGGGGCAGGCGCTGATCTCTTCTCCTTGACAACCAATGATAGGACCCGAAGGAACAGCAGGAAGATATGCCAGGGGAGGTTAGGTTGGACATTAGGAAAAGGTTCTTCACCCAAAGGGTAGTGGAGCACTGGAACAAGCTCCCCCGGGAGGTGGTCATGGCGCCAAGCCAGACAACGTTCAAGAAGCATTTGGACAACGGCCTCAGACATATGGTGTGAATTTTGGGGTTGTCCTATGCAGGGACAGGAGTTGGACTCGATGATCCTTGTGGGTCCCTTTCAACTCAGGATATTCTGTGATTCAATAATATTTGACTGGTGTATCCCTCAGCAATTTCAGTACAGAAATAAGTCAGGCACAGGCCTGATTGCTACTGAATTTTAACAATGCCTACTGACGATCACAAATATTACTTTTTTTTTCCTTGGACCTTGCAGTGTCAGTTCATGATGTCTATTCAGCTTTAAGTAGCTGACAGAAGTTCAGTTTAACCTCACACTTAGAAGGAAGAACCAACTTCCCTGTGAGTCTGAGTTCAGTCTATGAGAAACACTAAAGTAAAATGTGTTCTGTAATGGTCAACGTGCCTGGTCCAACAAGGCAGGTCAACACACAGTCACTGGACTCATCAGTTACCTAGAGTTAAGCAAATGCTGAAATGATTTGTTGGATATTGGATTAAGTGATCTCTTTAGTTATTACCTAAATTGCTGAAGGACTAGGAACTCTGAAATTTGAGGTGGTAAGTAAGTTGAAGAAGGAGGAAAGAAAATTCCTCTCTTTGTCTGTAGGAAGAAGAGGAAGTTTCAGAGTGGTGAAATAGACAAGATGAAAGATATTTAAGAAAGACTTTCTGCAGCATGTCACAATACATATTAGGGAGCTGCAAAACCGGGTTAATTTCTTTAACAAGATTAATTATTTTTGATTGACTTTTACCAGGAAAGTTAAAACAACCTGTGCCAAACCCATAAATGACCTGAGATTTGGAAAAAGATTATCTGCTCTCAATCTTCATTTTCTACTTGATGAAATGAGAAACAAATAATTATAGATGTATTGAAATATTTAATAATATTAAGGTATTATTAAATATAATTCTGAAGAAAGCCAAATGCACAACAAGCATTTGATGCAGCTAAAAGTAGTAATGTTGCTGCAGCTGTAGTGGCTTAATGGTATAAAAGTAAGGCAAAGCTTGTAGGAAGAGGCGCTGTTTTTTTGCTGGATCAATGGGTTTAGCTGGAAAATCATTCCAACTCCAAATCTCATGCACAAAGCCCTCTTTAGCTGAAGGACAGCTCTCAGTAAGAGAAAGTAAAAAAAGGAGCAACCTGGCAACAAAAGAGAGAGAGGAAAGCTGCCACAGAATAGACAATAACCCAGTAGTTAGATCTGTCACCAGGGACATGAGAGATGCGTCCCTTCCTGTTTTGAAATGGATGAGTGCCTTAATGTTGGGCTATTCAATATTTGGGTGCATATCTGTCTGATTTTGATCAGAGTTTCCACACAGAAATGAAGAGCTCATGTGCCCAAGGTTTCTCTTTTTTTCTTTTCTGAGTATATATGCTGATCTCATAAAAGATATTTCTCCTTACAAAACTTGCCTGAAGTAAAGCTAAGTCTGTTGTTTACACAGATCATAGTTAAAGGATGTGGGACTTTGTCCTGAAAAGCAGTAATTCTGGAAACGGATTGGGAGTCATGGTGGATAAATAGATGTTTATGAACTCCCAGTGCAAAGTTGAGACAAGAACTCCGGCACTGCTTGAATGTGAAACAGGGATGTTAGCAGGAAGGAGGGAGAAGGTATAGTCTCCCATATACAGGGCTGAAGAGACCACCACTGCTGACCTGTATCGAGTTCTGATGTGTGTGCTTCAAAGAGAATACTGCAAATTTAGAAGTTTCAGAAAAGACAGACAAAAGTTATTCCAGAAAATATATCTCAGAGTGAAATAGTTTCTCAAAGAGGATGAGATGTGATTTTGAAACAATCTATATGTACACCTGACAAAAGAAAACCAATATTTACTTTAATCTAACAAAAGCACAATAACAGTCAGTGACTGGCAGTTAAGGCTAGAGAAATTCAGACTGGAATTAAGGTATATTTTTTAAGAGTAGGCAGTTAACTATTGGAATAATTACCAAAGAACACAGAAAAAAGATTCTATTGGTTGTATTGGATGTGTGTTTTCAAAAAGATATCCTCTACTTCAGCTGTGAGGTACTGGGATTGACAAAAGACTTGTTAGTCAAAATTACTTGGACTACTTTGTGCAGGAATAGTTCAGGCTTCAGACGCTATTAATCTAGGAACCTTGCAACTTTTCAGTCCCTGGCACATGCAACTGAAAATAATATCTCATTATAGCATTGCTTTTTGCACGCTTTAACTCTGAAAGTCACTTAGCAATGAGCAGAACACCAAAAAAACCCAAACCCACAAACAAAAGAGAAAAGCTCACAGACTGATGAGTCAGGGAACTGATGAAGGAGGAAGTGGCAACAGCAATCCCTGGTCTCAAAGGTAGTATCAGTTGCCACAGCATCATGAACAACATGAGCTTAGCTCACTGTTTGTCCTTATTATTAGTGACATTCAGGAACTGGCGGTCACTAATAACATTTTCCTTAGCAGTAACGAAGAATGCAGGGATGACACTTACATACCCATGCTCAAAATGGGTACTACAGAGTACAGTTATTGAATATGCCATCTGTGAGACACTGCTGCACCACCAGTTATCAGGAAGAATTAATAAGAACTGATACAGGACATGGAGCCTGAACTATACAGTCATACGTATGGTTTTCTGCTCCTTATTACAATTGTGCAGTTTTATTAGCCCAAAGCTAACTTCATTAGTTTTGCTGTAAGGGTGACCTGGTAACAATCGGTACTAGCCCTGATTCAGCAAGAGATTCAAGGGGATGAATAATCCAAATGATTTGTTTAAAGCTGAGCACATGTTGACACCTTTGCTGAATGAGTGTCATGCAAAGGAAGCTAACCAGGAAGCAGCCATGGTCATAAGGAAGGATAAAGTAAACAACCTGAAGTCCCTTCCAGCTTTTCATTTTTTATAATTCTAGTCAGATTTTAGGGACTGCTGGAGCCCAGAGTCTTGGTTTCTAGGACTTGGCTTAAATTTCCTTGCAGTTCACATGGCAAACTCTCCCTCCCTCTCACTTGCAATAAGAGCTGGTGTTGCACACCCTCTCTCCTATCCTAAGCCGTTATTATTAGCACATGGAATTTCCACCTCCACTGTTTGAAAATTTAATACTAGAAAAAACCAAACAAACCAAACCTAACCATCGTACAACGCTTCTTTGTTATTTAATCTATTTGCCAAGAGCCTTTTTTCCCTTTTCTAATGTCTTCAGGCCAACCTTAGCCTTCAGGTCTCAAGGTCTGCTCTCATTTTATGACCAGGAGCTGCTCCAAAGGCATCATTCATTCCAGTGTCTGTTGCCTCCCTCAGCCTCAGCAGCTTCCAGCTTCTTTCATTTGTTGTCTTCTGATGGAGCCTTATTTAACTGAAGACAGTTTCTCATGAAACTCATAAAGGACCTAGACCTTTTTGCAGTGAAAACATTAGTATTTTTGTTCCTTGCATGGTGACATCTGTCTTTCACATGTGACCTGATCTTGTTCCCATTATGTTAGTGGCAAAATCCTTTTGTATTTAGGAGTCAGCCCTTATACTTGGTGAACACTGAAAGCAATGCACTGTGATAAAATGTTTAAACTCCTTCTTAAAAAAAAAACCAAAACAAAACCTCAGTGAAAGTTATTTTAGCAATATAAACAACAGCAACAAAAAATTAAACAATGATTTAAGCACAAGGTCTTATATTTGTTTTCAATTTCAACGGCTACTGAATAAGCCTAAGGGCACAATTCAAAGACTTTAGGTATGGGACTGCCTAAAAATTAAGAATCCAGTCCCAGTAAGGTCATTCAAAAAGTAAAAGTCAGGTGCCTATGCTCTAAGCACTACTTATGGCTCTAAGTCTCAGCTCTAAAGGCTTCCAAAGGATAATCATAGAATCATAGAACGCTTTGGGATGGAAGGGACCTTTAAAGGTCATCTAGTCCACCTCCCCTGCAATTGGCAGGGACATCTACAACTAGATCGGGTTGCTCAGAGCCCCATCCCGCCTGTCCTTGAATGTTTCCAAGGATGGGGCATCTACTACCTCCCTGGGCAACCCGTTCTAGTGTTTCACCACCCTCATCGTGAAAAATGTTTTTCTTGTGTTTACTCTAAATCTACCCTCCTTTAGTTTAAAACCATTACCCCTTGACCTCTTGCAGCAGGCCTTGCTAGAAAGACTATCCCCGTCTTTCTTGTAGGCCCCCTTTAAGTATTGAAAGGCTGCAATAAGGTCTCCCCGCAGCCTTCTCCAGGTTGAACAACCCCAATTCTCAGCCTGTCCTCATAAGAGAGGTGTTCCATCCCTCCAATCATTTTTGTGGCCCTCCTCTGGACCTGCTCCAACAGGTCCATGTCCTTCCTGTGCTGAGGACCCCAGAGCCGGACACAGTACTCCAGGTGGGGTCTCACCAGAGCAGAGGAGAGGGGCAGAATCACCTCCCTCGACCTGCTGACTGTGCTTCTTTTGTTGCAGCCCAGGATACAGTTGGCTTTCTGGGCTGCAAGAGCACATTGCTGGCTCATGTCCAGCTTTTCATCTGCCAGTACCCCCAAGTCCTTCTCCTCAGGGCTGCTCACAATCCCTTCGTCCCTCAGCCTGTATTGATACCGGGGATTGCCCGGTAATGTACAGACACTGGTGAGAGTTATGTGCCTCAAAAGGATAATAAAAACAAGTAATAATACACTGAGCAAGTCATTGAAAAACTATAGAAAAGGCATAAGAGAGGGTGCTGAACTCTCACCTTTTGCTGAAGCTGTGAATCCAAGGCTTATCTCTTCATGGGTGCATATACCTACAGAGACTTGTGAAGGAGCTTCATAAGGGAGAACGGTAAGCTACCTAGACAAATCTATGGCCTGATTCTTTATCTGTCATTAGCAGACCTTCATCTCTCCTGCTTCTAGTCAGTTAGATGCCACAAGTTTTTTGTACAGAAAAGAGGAGTGGATTATAAGTGGGCACAGATGCAGCATTTGGAGTCAGCTCCATATTCTCACGTTCTCAGCCTTCTTCTACAAGTTATAGGTAGATTCCTAATTTCTCTATATTTTTTCTGGCTCAGCTTTCAGAAGTGCCTGTTTCTTACCAGTCACTGTGAATTACTCTTTGGAGACTCTTAGAGTATCTTATTGGCTGTGTAGGAAGCTCAGTTGCTTCATTACAGCTTTATGAATCACCCCAACAGAGCCAAGCATAGGATTTTTAGGCATTGAGATGGCACAGTTAGGAAGGCCAAAGTGATGTCTCTGAATTTTCCATCCTTTGATTATAAGAGAAATTGTGATTTGGGTCTTCAGGTGCCATTGTGAGAATAATGTCAATAATTTTGATTAGCTGGTCCCTTTTCAGAAAAGAATGTGGAACAAATGGATCATTAAAATGAATTTTAAATTATACAGTAAATTATGGTAACTTAGGACATAAACAAAGAGTCCAAAGGTAGAGTCTACTCAACAAAAATTTCCCTCTTCCACAGGTTTTAAATCAGAAGGAACAATCAAGCAGAGCATTCATAATTCTTTTCATAGTAATAATAAATAATGTATCTTCTTCATACCCAAAGTCCACTTTGATGCATCTTCCCCATGAAAACAATGCAACAATAAAAGTCCCACTGGATTCAGCAGTTCTCTTGCCTGCCTCCTTTAAAGCAACAGAACTGCTTGTGGAGAGGGCTGACAGAAAGTCAGGAACAAAGTGGGTTAAAAAAAGAATGAAGCCTTCTTAATGTCAAGGTAGCATACTAGTAATTTTAGGATGAAGACAGATGTAGTGCCCTTTTGATTTGGGAGATGTTGCAATTTCTTCTCTTTTTTTCTGCCTAACAGTACATAAATATTAGGGCTAAAAGGCCACTTTGAGTGCTGACAGTTATACAAATAGATTTTCTTAACACAAAATAGACTACACTTAAGGGATCCTTATATGGAGTTTTACTTTGGAATGGTAATCTTCATATTAATTGAGTTCTTGGTACAACAGGCCACACGACTCATCTTATACTCACATCTGCTCTATATATTGACATTAACAGCTGAGAAAAAGTCCTTTAGTGGCCTACTTGCATAATTCTGCTGTTGGATAGTATCATTATAAAGTGTGATCTCTTAGGGTAAATTATTTAATAATATTTGTACTACACTCTAACAACAGCTGAAGGATTTAGCCCCATCAATGTATGTTTGAAAGATGAAGAGGGCAAAATACTTTTTTCATCATACTTTTCTTCATCTGTTTCCCATATTCCCATTCATATTCTCTCTTCCTAAGGACTTTCTTCTTTCTCTGTGCCCTTAGTGTGTTCACAGAGAGCTGCTATCATAGTGTAGTATGGTATCTGAAGTGAAGTTATGCATGTGGTATTTTTACAAAGCATTGCTAATGTACTTCCTTCGCATTGTTTTTAAAACATATCAAAAAAAAGTGAAGATTTCCTAAACTGCAGAAGTTTAGGAAACATCCCACTAACACTAAAATTCAATGGGATATGTATGTCCACTAAACATTGGTGTCTTTAAAATTTTTCTTTGTTATCTACAATAAGGTTACCATTGATTTTTAGTCTGTATAATCCACAGGAAATCAACCACCCCAGGTTCTCCTGTATCTCTGCAGTGAAGTGTGAGTTAGGTATACATTGTAGTAAACTTCAGTGTGTGTTCCTTCTCAAAAGCTTTAGAATAAAAAATAAAACTACTTTTGAGAGTAAAGTGCAGGGTGTTTCATCAAACAAGTATTCAAAATTACACAATGTAAATAAATATCCCAATCAGAAAATAAACAGTTTCTCCCACATACACACTTTTTTCCATTCATAGCCATTTTGCTGTATGGGTGCTGCCACATGGTGGAATGCTCTAGTTGTAAGACTCATCAGAAGAGTGCTGCACAGACAAAAACAGAAGAGCACTGGAGGAACTCAGGGAGCCTGCAGGGAGAATTAAGATGTTTCATCCCTTTCCTTTCAGCTTCCTCAGCAAGGCTTGCTCTACCAGCCTTGAGATTCTGCTCATACTACTTTGCAAACCAATGACCTTTAAATCTTTTTCATGCTGACAGACATTCCTAATGAAAGAGGCGAGTTTCATTTCAGAGAACTTATGCAGAGCCTCACAAAGGAATTGTGGCACTTCCAATTTCATTTTAGGCTGCGTTCATATACTTAAGTCTGAGGGGATTCACAAAAAAAGCCACTTTGCTGCTAGAGTGCTTCAGCATGCACAGGCACCAAAAGTTTTCAACACAAAGCTTAAGTATGTGCCTAAAGTTTTGCTACTGTGCATGCTGAGATAGGCCACCAAGCCGGCTGAGCTGCATGACTCAGTGCCTAAGGCTGTCAGGAATTCACAGTCCCCTGAGGTCTGGTCTGGTAAGCTTCACAGTACACCTAATACATCCTGACAGCATGAAGGTCAGCCCAAAGCACAGGAGCCACAGTTATTTCTATTCAAAAGAAGTGATTATTTCAGGTTCCCTTCCTTTCCAGAACTGCTCAGTCTTTTAAAGAGCTTACCAAGGAAGCAAGCCATGCTAGTTCAATAATGGCGACTGATACACTTCAGTGATTTCTGTCCAGTTTTGGGGATTTTCTATAACTTGGAATTAAAGAAATAAACAGATTTATCCAGTCTCATCTGGCAAAAAGGATAAATTGAATAGGGTTCTCCAGTCACAAGTTCTAAATTTGTATAAGACATTTAATCTCCTGGCATTTCTGTTTGACCAGGATTGCATCTATCAGGTTGCCTGTTAGGAAGCCATGTTAAGGAACATGGCTCTCCCCAGTTAGTGTGTAAGTATTCTCATATGTAAATTCATAGGTATGTAAGTTTCTTAATATGTGACTGTGAACAGATGTTGATTAAACTATACCTTTAATTGCAGGTGCTACAACATTCAGCATGACAACTCCTAACAGGCTTTCTGAATCTGAGCCTTTGTGTCTGTTTCTGCAAAGAACAGAAATAAAGGTTTTGCTTGAAACCTAGCCTCAAGGAGTCTTTCCTTCCAATGGGGATGTGATTTCATGACATTTCTTTCATGAAATATTAGGTCTCCAGCACTCAAGTCATATAACACTGGGTCACTGAATTAAATTCACTACCTCCTCCCCAATTTAAACCAAAATGTCTGTGAAATTAAGCTTTGGTGAATCAAATGCAGGGGGTAATCACTGGATTTACCCTACTACGTATGGATATATTTAATTTTTTCATTGGAGGGAGTCTGAAACCCTGATGTACATGATGACCTGGGAAGTTTACACTTTGCTTCAACTGACTTGCATGAAACTTGCTTTTGCAGTGATATCTTCTAACCATACACGACTCTCTGTTGAGTTTACCATACCAGTCAGATATTGCTGAACATTCATACTTGGAAAACACAAGATTCAGCTCACTTGCGATCTCAGCTGAGCTTAAATGGTTCTTGTGTGGATGAAAACAGTCTCACTCTATTAGATGTCTTCTGCAGTCTATTTGCACCTGTTAACAGCTTTAGTACCTTCACTAAATTCCATCATTTGACTTATGTAATTTTTATTTATTTAGTGGTGCAGCTAACCCAACAGTAATTTTCCTTTTTTACCTAAAACTTTTTTTCAGCATATCTTGTCCTGACTTTTCAAAGTCTTACTCTGTAAAGCACATGAGAGTCCTGCTTTCTCCTGCACACGGTCTACCTTTTAATTTAGCTTCCTCCAGGACAGCATCAGCAAACATCAAGCACAGCCACAAAGACTAACAGCTATTAAATGTTTGTCTAACTTACTGGCATTGGCACCATAAGGAAAAGAGTCTGAAGAAATTCTTTGCCTACTGTCACCACTTTCCCTAAAAAGGCAGGATTCCTGTGTAAGATTTTCTTACACGTTGTTTATGATGAGAACAAAGAGTACCAGTTATGATTTGTATTAGAAACTCTTAAATGCTCAGTATAATCCTCTCCCCGCTCCCCAAGCTGCAAGTAGTTCAGATGTAGGTCAGGCAGTACACAACAACGCCTTTCAAACTGCTCAGCTCTATTACCCACAACTCGGCTGGTTGTTTGTCAGCTGGTCCTTTGTTGTCCGCAAACTTATTATCTATGGTCTACAGGAAAAAAAGCATACTTATTCCAGGAGGTAATGAAAGTCTGTCTCATTCACCATTTTATGTTTTTGAGATTTCAATTCCTAGCTACTTACAATACTTTATAAGAGGTCAGTAAGAACTTGGACATCACAAAACACATGTTCTTAAAGTTGTATAATATACTTGCATGTAAGTAATTTTAAGCCCCAGGTATGCAGTGAGACCTGGGTAAAGGATTTAGGAAGGTATAGCTTTTAAAATGTCATCCACTTACTTACTTGTTCCATATATACAGTCTTTGGATTTGCCCTTTTGCTGCCAGTAACTTTATTTTACTTGTCATATGTTAGCCAACCTTACATTTTTTTAATGTACCAACCATATTAAAAAGAAAAAAATACTTTTAAAACTTCACAATAGTGAAGTTCAATGACTTCAATAGCCATTCCTAACACAATGGCTCTCTTTCTCCAAGGACTGTGAGAGCTAGAGGGACACCTGAACATTCCCCACATATTCCAAACACAGGTCAATAAACCTCACTTGTACAGAAATCACTCAGAAAAAAAAAAAAAATGCACTGGCATTGCAAATACATATGTGCTGTGAGGTAATGCTTCACCTTTGGGAGGGTTTTGACTTAAGAAAGATATCTTGCTCACTGCACTGTGGCAGATCATTCAGGAAAAGGATGTATTTTATTTTTTCTGCCCCCTCTGTTTAATCAGTATCTTGACGTTCTGGTATTTGGTGTAATGAATGAGAAGGTTTTGTCACCAACCCAACAGGAGAAGAAAAGTTGTTTTGTGTAATTTAAAATTAATTTTTATTTATGCAGTAAAGACTGTTACATGTCTCACCTTAATTTAAAAAAAAAAAAAAAGACAAAATAGAAAGGAAGAGAGAAATAGTAGACACTAATTGGAAGGGCAGTTTGCAAGGCGATAGGGAGATGGTCAGAAACTAAATCTTCAAGAGCCAACCAACTGGTCACAGGTCTTTATACAAAGGGCAGTCCCTGGCCCTGTCTCCACTCTATCTTGGGGATAGGTAAGGATTTGGGGGATTACCATTCCTTTGTGTCTCCTAGAGCTCCAGGAAATGAAACAAATGAGTAGAAAAAAAAATAGAGTTCTTCCACTAACTACAATTTCAATGCAGATTTCTCTGGTTTAGCACTGCTTGAATCAATGACTTAAGATTAGTTCATTTCAACAAGAGTGTTGCTAGCCCATAAGATAGACCTCTATAGATTTCTTGCTGGGAGTCATATGCAAAGACTTTGAAAAAACTGCTTTAAGTAAGTGCTTTACATCCTCCACCAGTTCTACACAGAGCAGTCTCCTTGGAAAAACAATGCAAAATCAGCTGTTCAAGCTGCTGCCGTTTATCATGGGTGATCACAAAAAAGAGTGGTCTGGGAACAGGACAGAAAGCTTGCGGTCAGCCTGGCTGTACATCTCTTCTCTGTGGCCACAGTGGAAGGTGCCTTATGTTGTTTTCTGTTCTGCTGGAACAGTACAGAAAAACAAGTGGTAGAAAGGGCCCTCCATGACCTCTGCGCCTTTGTAGAAATTCTTATGCACACAGATGATCTGACTGCAGCCAGTTAAATTGAGTTTGGGGCAAGATTATAATAGTATTGTGCTATTAGCAGTCTAGGCCCAAAGCTTGGTCTGGATTCTATTTTATTTTATTAAGTACCTTCAAAAATGCTGCTATTAACTCTGTTCTGCTTTTTCTCTATCATGTTGGTGGAAGGCCATTCATCGTCTGATGTAGAGAAATATTTTTTTTTCACCAGATTGGATTTTCCCCTACTCCCAAAGGCAGCTTTCATCATAACTTTCAGCAGAGGATCTGCTTGGATAAGGAAGGAGAGCAGGGTCAAGAAAAGTGATGGGGAAGTGATGGGAGTCAGTGAGGTTGCAGGGAAGGCGATGTTACAAAACTGAGACAAGACACAGATGTAGGGGAAGTACAAGGAGGCTGGGAGAAGGTTTCCAGGAGGGAAAAAAAAGTTGTGATGAGAAGCTGCTCACACAGCCCACCCTTTCTTACAGCTGTTAAGACAGAAACATGAGTGTGAGAGTGTGTGTAAATCAACACTCCAAACTGCCTAAGGGCACATTTGGTCCCAAACTGATCCTGTTAAAGAGGAAAACAATCATCAGTCAGATTAACCAGTAACCATAGAATTACAAAGAGACTTTGGAAGCAAAGATGAAGTCAAGCTGAGAAAAGGTATAAAAGAAGCATGAAATATTGTAAAAGTACAGAGACACTTTGGAGTGGAAACAGCAGCAAACCTGCTTTGATACTGCTGGCAGTCTCCCCACTGGCACCACAACTTCTGTCAAGGCCGCGCAAAGCAGCCTCCTCATCTTGAGGATCCTGCATCCAGGTGGTGGACTGTCCCTATGGGGTGTGATGAGTAGATCTGCACCTCAGGTGTGTGCAAGTGACCTCAATAACGACTTTCTCACTGGTGTATGGATTAGCAACCTATAGGAAGTGGCATGAGTGTACATAAACATAGAGCACCCTCATCTCTAAAAGGAGGCATGTGCAAGAAGGGGAACCCACATCCCTAGGAGGGAGGTATGTGCTGGTAACCAGCTTTTCCTGAGGGAAGGGGTTGTGCCAATGTGTGTGTGCACACATGTGTGTGTGATTATAACTTTTGGGCACTACCTCTGGAAGGACATTTAGAAATGTGAAGGTGCATAGTAACATTTTGTAAATGTCTAGAATTGTGCTGTTGACCTTGATCTTGAATGTATAGTTCCCTGATCTGTCACTGATAAATCAGTAAATCACTTTGATCATAATTTGATTTAAACTACATGAACTGAGAAGTTTTTCCCTGAGACAGAGATTAGAACTAGGAGCTGTTGTGAGGGAGACAGAAGATGAAATAGGTAAGGAGTACTGAACAGAGAACAGGGACAGGTTTGTCAAGAAAACTGGGAGTGGAATCAGAAGAGACAAGACAGACTGGAGACAGAAGGTGGCTAAAAGGGGGTTTTGGGGTGATGTGAAAGATTGTGCCAACTTCCTTAGAGCCTGAAATAAAATCTAGGATTCCCAAAACTCATACCTGCTGTCTAAGAAAATATGTGTCTCATCCCATTTTGATGTTGGTCCAGGAGAAAAACAACCTGCTGCTACTGTCATTTACTTAATTAAACCAAGGAGAAAAGAAAAGTGGGGTGCTTCTTAAGGTCTTGATTCTGTTAGTGAACCAAGTAGGTGTCAAGACCATGCCATTGATTTGGTTTTGCTTCTGTTACATTTACATGGCATTTCATCTCTTAGAAGAATATGATCATGGCTGTGAAGTTAAGCTGCCAAAAATGAGAAATGGTCAGAATCAAGGTTACCAGTATGATCTTAATTTGGCCACATTTTTCATATGAATTGTAGTCTTTAATTACAGGATCAAACACTCCGTTCTTTCAAGAGTACTCCTACCTAATTCAGTGCATCAAAAGGACTTAATTAGCAGCTGTTGAATATTTTTTTTTAGCATCATTGTTCAATATGTTGCCCTGGGCCTTATTTAAAAAACACTGTTCAAGCCCTGCTCTGAAAACAAAATTATTATTTTCCTCCTGGGCTTTTCTATGATGCTCATCACCCCAGAATCTGACTGCTTCGTAGACAATTCATTCATCATTGTAAAACCCATGTGAAATTTGAGGGCATTTTTTCCATTTAAAAGATAGGGAGCTGAGACACAGACTGAAGTCAAATATGTTGGATGTCCAATGTGAAATACTTCAGGCTGTCAAAATTATATTTTAGCATTACACAATAACTTACATATTGAGAGGTTAGTTGCCATGGACTTTGCTAGCAACTGAAACCATTCAACATTTTGCAAAGCAGACCTAGAGGTACAGACCAGGCACGTAAAGATGAAGAACATAACTGAGTTTCAAATCACTGCATACAGAGTTTTCAGAAGGGATGGGTATAGAACTAATTTTCCCAGGAAAACTAAGTCATGCCTTCTGTTCCTGCAATTCTCTGCCTCAGTCACTATCTGCTTGTCAGCTTCTGAAATGAACAAGGAAAAGGGATTTATGAAAAAAATCCCATTCTTCCATTTCATTATTGAGGCATCTGTGTGTCAGCTGAGGCCAAAGTCCTGAAGAGGAAATAGTAAGTGATCTGTGGTTAACAATTTTATTATAATATTCAGAGACAGGATGTCAGAGATGCATGGGGGCAGGGGTGTACAATGTCAATGGAGGTGTTCTGCTGTTTCCAAATTTTAGTCCTTTTAATTGTATTTCCTTACATAAATTAATGTGCAAATGAGTTTATGGCCACTTATGTATGCAATATAAAGTAGAAGCTTTTTGAGTTACCAGCACCGATGAATATGAAATGTAACTAGGAAAAAGTCACTACCAACTGCTTACTCTATGGAGATATAGAAAAGCTTTTGAGCATTTTGTATTTGATAAGCACTAATGTGCAAAGCTAAAGATCCATTTTCTATTGCTTTCAGGCACAATTAATCTTGAGCAGCCTGGACAGCCAGCTCTTCTGGATTACAGAACTGTCAGAAAAGTATAAAAGCCCCACAAATTTCTTGCTGGGGCTCTCTGTGCTCTTCCAGCTGTGTATTCACTAAGATCCTCAGCAAACTTTCTAGCCTGACATTTGATTAAATTAGTCCCCACATCTATGCCAGGAAAAAACACGTCATGTTTCCAGCTAAACAATGTAAACCTGCTCAGTTTTACTATATCTGCTCAGTAACTGTAAAAAGTAATAATTAAGGAAAGAAGCTACCCCACTGTTCTAATATAGTATATAGGTTTCCTAGGATAATTAAAATTGTTGTTTGCAGTATCTGCCTTTTCCCAGTGCAGCTAGTATGCTGGCAGCCCTCAGTCTATTTGTCCTTTGACATAGGCATCAGCTTCTCCAAAGTCTTTAGTGCTAGAGAGCTAATGTGTTTTTTTTTACCCAATGGTCTAACTCAGCTAATTAATTTGTCAGCAATGAATTTAATATCAGTTTGTTGAAACAACCCTTAAAGTGAATAGAGACATCTATGAAGGGACTCAGTTCTCAAATCTTTAGGCAAATTTGCAGAACTGAGGGAGCAAGAATAACTGAACATGCAATCTCTATCTGTCTTCTCTAGCACATATACACATTTCCTTGCACACTGTTTATGAGGGTCTTTCAAAATGAGACTCTAGTGACAGCACAGCCTTGTCCTCTCCAGAAAGGAAAAAATGGCGATCTCCTTACTATCCTCAGTATTTCCTCAGAGAGTAAAACTGGCCCTGAGTAGGAAGTACATGGTGTCCCTATAGCAGGGGTGTCAAAGCAAGCAATGGGAAGGCAATTGCTCCTTCTAAGTACAGAAGTTGCACAGACCTGGCATTGTCTACACATATGGAACAACATCAACTTGAATAACACTGGAACGGCTGAAATGTTCATTCTCAAGTAAAAGAATGACACGCACATTGAGGCACCAGAATAAACAGTTTCATTTTCAAAGCTACCGAATATGTGTTGTGCCTAAGTGAAGTTAACAGCTGAACTCTGGAAAAGCCCTATTATAGGCACTGCAGACAGCCCCTGTAGCATTTCAACATTTAATTGCTTCATATAACGCCAAGCCTAACTTGGATTTCAGAACTTTGGACTTTTCTGATGTAAGTTACCTCCAGTGAATTGAAACAGTTGTGGGAGAGATTCAGCAAAAATTTAAGTGAAGGCTTTCCAAATTATTGTCCTTGTTTTGGATTTTCATCAAAATTGAAGTCTTTGCACAAAAGTTCAGAATGTTCTTTTGCTCTACTTCCTGAGAATGAATAATTAATTTAAAAATCACTTTATGGGTATATAAAATTAGGATTATTAATAAAACAACATTGTTTTCTTAGTTTTTTTCCTTATTTAGAATTCTTACATTCTTTTTGTTGAATTGTTATTCCTTTGTCTTTCCTCCTTGCTGTCACAACAGTGCAGGTGATATAATTGTCTTGGGCATTCAGTGTAACTGCTTAAAATATCTACTAGCAAGAATTAATTTTTAAGAAAAAGTGTGATGTCTTTTTGTCATTTGTTCAATTAATTATTCACCACCATTACTAAATAAAAGTGCCTGTGGTGCATTTGGTTGTCTTTCATTCCATTTTGATTCAATGCTAAGGTGTCTCAGTTGATTAAAAGAAGGGCAATCCACTAAGAAAGTTATTAATCTGATCCATAAGAAACTAGAGCATACTTCTGTGCTCTGCCACAATCCTCTTGTGTCTTCTGGGAATGGTCATTTATCATTTAATCTGATGGTTCCACGATGAGAATTAAAACAATTTCTGCCTTCCCTCCACCTCTCTGTTTCCTGCTGGAGATGCAAAATCTGCCTATCATGCATGGACATACAAGGCATGGCATTACAGTGCCCTGATCTCCCTGTAATAAGAGGAAAAGAGTCCTGCCTTCACACAATGCTGTGCACACCTCTGGCACTATATAGAAATGTTAGCAATGCTGCTGGGATTTTGTCCTGCCACCTCTCTGCACACGCAGTTACCACGTACAGTGTTTATGATTTCGGTTAATGGCTGATGTTGTGACTCATGACTATGTCAATTAGGCATAACAGTTTATGCAGGAGTGTTTGCAAGGGTATGAAGTTTATGAATGGCAGGGATCGCTGTTTGCCAAGAGCAAAAACACTGCAAAGACTTTTTCTGAGAAGCTATCAAGTTGGGTCTACCAGGGTAAACACATTTTAAGGCCTGATTTTCAGAACTTTTTAGCATCTCCCATTTCTGTTGGAGGCAAGAGAGCCGTGGCTGCTGCGCCCCCCCAAATACATACTGTTTTACTGAGCCTTCCTTATAGCTTGTTCATTTTCACATGCGTTGCTAAACCTTTTGGAAGCAGGGGGACAGGGAAGGTTTTCTAGCCTTATGCTATGGCCATATCATTGTATTTGATCATGGATCTAAGAAATTAATTCAGTAGCAAATGTCTACAACTACTTAGACTTCCCACACAGCTTGACTCTCTTGTAAATTACCTTTGCAAGGGGACCAGATACATTTGCAAAAAGCAAATATACTATTTGCAAAGTATATTTTCAAAAATGTGTAAGTTACTAAGGAGCCTAAATGTACTTTTGGCTAGTGATTTGGGAGTTAAGGTTAAGCCTTAGTCTCTCAGAAGGACCTAGGAGTCACAATCAATAAGCATAATTTATAATTTACCTTTATTATTACAAATGGTTGCTACTTCCAGGGTGATTAATCTCATCTTTAGCCAGAAATACCAATCACTCCAGCTAACTGAAAGTGATCCAGCAGTTTCTATTAGGCTCTTTCTACTGAACAGCAAAACATATGACTGAGCCTTAAAAATATTGCTGGAGATACTGTTCTAGAATTCTGTTATATCTGGATTCCAAATATTTGTTCAAGGACTCTGACATGCACCTAAAACTAAGACCAGAGTGATAACAGTAGGTATGGGGATGATCATTGAATCATAGAACTTCCACACATGTGGAAAAAAAAAAAGAAAAAAAAAAAAAAGAAATCAGACTGTAGAGGTTTTTCTTGAACATATACGTCCAGAAATTTCTGAAACTGATTCTAGTAGTAACACTTGATGTGGTAGGTTAGCCTTGGCTAACAGCCAAATGCTCACCCACCTACTTGATCACCCTACTCTCTGGTGGGATGGGGAGAATATAGAAGGAAGGCAAGAAGACTTTTGGATCACGATAATGACCATTTAATAAGGAAAGCAAAAGCTGCATGCACAAGGAAAGTAAAAAGAGGAATTCATGCAACACTTCCCACTGGCAGGAAGATGTTTTGCCACTTCCTGGAAAGCAGGGACTCAGCACACCTAACAGGTGCTTGGGAAGAAGAACACTGTAACCATGAATGTCCCCCCTTCTTCATCCTTTCCTTGAGCTTTTATTGTTGAGCATGGCATCATATGGTCTGGGATATCCCTTTGGTCAATTTGGGTCAGCTGTCCCAGCTATGTCCCCTCCCAACCCCTTGTCCACCCCCAGCCTACTCATCGAACGTGGGCAGGGAGAGAAGGGCAGAGTGGGAAACAGAGAGCCTTGATGCTGTGCAAGCACTATTCAGCAGTAGCCGAAGCTTTGTTGTGTTATCAACACTGTGTCAGCCACAAATCCAAAGCACAGCACCTTATGGGCTGCAATGAAGAAAGTTAACTCCGTCCCAGCCAGACCCAATACACGTGGAAAAGGTCTATTAAACAATATCGCTTCTAACTAGAGGAGACATTATTTACATTGAAGCCTGAATCATATTAAAAGAGTTGTTTACTATTCTCTGTTAGTTTCAAGACATTTATAAACATCAAGCATCATTTGTAGCGTCTAACCCTGTGGTGTACTGAGATGCTTCCATTAGACAAAACTGAGATCTGAAAGTCCCATGCAGAAAGGAACTGCCAGTATTGGAAGGAATAAGTGGGTCAAACATGTAACATTGCTACTGTTGTTACTCATTATTATTCCTTATTTTACCTTTTTGCCATAGAAATATATTCAAACATCAGTCATTTTTTTTTTTTCTGGCTTAGGTGCTACTCATTACATTTAATACAAAATATCCTGATTGATTCTGCAAAATATACTGATTCTAAGAAAGCTGAAAATAGAAAAATAATGCATTCTCAAGTTGAGTGAAGAGAACCTTAATTTTCAAGGGGCAGTGGATGAGTCACAAAAAAAGTAGTAAGAGAAGGTGAATCTGCACACCAGAAGATTGCCTGCATCTCTCTGTTAGTAGGTACAGAAAAGGGTGATTTTAAATTGCTGCTAGACTGTATCCTGAAGCCTTGATAATGGGAAGAAGATATGAAATAAGCTATTCTGATAATGAGAAAATTAAAGCCTTTAAAGAAAATGGGGAGAGGATTTTTTTATTCACATGACAAAGAGACCTTTCTTCAGATGTTCTTTGCAAGTGTAGGGGAAAGCACTAAGCAATCATTTCTCTGACTTTTATCTAGATTATTAGGACAAGGACCATTTTAATGAGTGTTCAGAATTAAGAGTTTTATTTTGGATGATATTTTGTCAAGATTATTAGGACAAGGACCATTTTAATGAGTGTTCAGACTTAAGAGTTTTATTTTGGATGATATTTTGTCAAACTAGACACAGGGCAGAGGGCTCCGTGGCTCAGCTCCATGTGACTGCAACGAAAATCTCACAAAAAATGAATGTTAATTACATATTTTGGTTGTTGCCATTAAAAGTATTTGAAGAATGCAAAATTTAAAAAAAAATCTGCCAAAAATTTTTAAGTGACTTTTTAACATTTCCTTCCAAACTATATGTTGGGTTTTTTTCTTCAGCTGGTTGCCATGTAGTAAACAACTAAATGGCAGCTACCCAGGTTGTGTACTGATATGCACTAAAGGCATCCTAGGACACCAGTGCTAAGGTATAGCAACAATCAGCAACCAACCTAAAAAGACACACAGAAGTTAAGATCCAACAAAAATGACAGGAAATCCAGAATATGGCATAGATAGGGAAAGACCCTGAACTGGTGGATGAAGCAGCTATCAAATCTTAAAAAATATGTTCCCTTCTGTAACTAAGAAGGAATTTTGGCTGGTTACTTGTTTGGTGACCCATTGGCAAAAAGGGGAAGCATTCAATTTCTTGCACCATTCTCCTACCACTTATTTTAATGAGGTGCCAATCTCAGTCAATAAACTCATGGTTGTGTTTTGTATTTAGGACAGATTCCATGTTTAGGAATGATCCCTCATGAGATTCGCATGATCTTGAAAGTGTTGCACTGGAGTCGCTGAGAGTTGACTTTAACCAACAGCAGAACCAACTGACTTGGGCTGTGTCTTACTCTACTTTCAAATATACAAAGCTAGGAAGAAATGATGGGACCATAATCTCTATGGCTCCAGCGTTCACCTATAGGTTATCCTCTGCCTTTATCTGTATCAAAGTCCATCCCAGCGCTAACCCAGGCACTTAAGTACAGCTTGAAAAGACTCAGGCCTAAGACCTAATTAGGAGATATTTATTCCCCTCCTGGCAACCACCTGCAGAGCCATTTCAGAAGCCTGGTCTTTCTTGTTCAGCAAATTGCATACTGCAATGTGGAGAAAATTCTGTGGCCACCCAGCCCGAGGCAGGCTGCCATTTAGTGGTTATATCTATGTATCACGAAAGGACAGGCCAGAAAAGGTAATATCCAGCCTGCTATCTCTCTGTTATGTCAGTGGTGGGTGAGGGTGCGAGGCCGAAGATGGAAACTGAACTGACAGAGCCCTGGCTCTTCCCCAGGCAGGAAGGATGTGAATTGAGCTGGAAGGGTAACAGAGCAGCTTCGTACAACTGAAAAGAGCTGGAAAGACAGCATTTAAAGTTCAGTATATAACCGGCTCTGAGAAAGAGAGCTTCACGAGGAGTATTACAAGTAGGGCAAAAGATCAGGACAGTATTATTTTCATGTACATACACTCCCACAGTTAATAAACTAGCCAGTGAAGAAAGATACTAGAGCACGGCAGAAAATAAAAGCCATAAAGAGAACATTATTTTTAATATACATATCTGCCAATCAAACACTACACTGCTAGTTTTTAAAAGGTGACCTGATTGCTTGGCCATTAGCGCAGCAGACTGCCTTGTGGGGAAAATGAATCCAAGTACAGTTGTCTGAATATAATAGAAACTTGGCAGGGGACCTCTAATAATGACTATAACTGTGTCAGGAAAAACAAGGGAGAAAACCCCACAATCTTCCAGTCCACTTTGGAAGATCAGCCATTTTTATGTGCTTAGAAAAAAAGAATGTTTATGAATTAGGACAAAAGTCAATTAGGACAAAAGCCTAAAAAGAAATATTGATGGGATATTAGTGTCCTCCAATTTTGCTATAGCTCAAAGCATCTACCATCAGTAGCTCCCTTTATTTTCCCCACTTTTATTGAACCCTATTCCATGACTGCAAAGCTACTAAGTACACTAGGGTAGACTTGATAAATGCCTCATTGACACAAACAATCAGAATTAGGACTAAAATTGCATAGCACACTCTACATGCAAAAGATTTAGGTTTTCTTTCTGATTTTAACAAAGTTGTACTGTAAAGCCTTTCTTTTTATATGGCAGTTGATAACATTAAGAGCTGATGAGGAACAATGTTCTATATACCAGGTTAATGTCTGCATTAATTACACGAGGAGCACAAATATTAATTTCAAAATACAGACTTTTCAAACTGTACTTTTCTTTATCTTCAGGAGATTTGTGGGTGAAGCATCTTGCCACACTTTATCTAGGTTAGAATAACCATTTTTAATGATTATTATTCCTAACTTCTTCTCATTCATGGTTTTAACTCCTTTATTTTGACTAGAAGAAAGATTTCACAATTCACTTCTGATAAGAAAACACCATATGCTAGTGTTACTGATGAAAGTTACTGAAAACACATTAAAAGTTATTTGCTGCTCATTTTCATGTAGTAAACTCAATTCTACTCTCTGCATTGAATTTATAGGCTAAACAATATTCCCTTATTAAATTAAAGATCCCTTCATGGCAAAAGAAATGTGAACAGACAAATAAACAAACTTTTGCTGTATTGGTTACATGGGAAAAATAATGCTAAAACAATTACATTTAAAACATCTCTCCTTTTGTTTTCCAACTTAAAGACCCTAGAATTTTAACTATTAGAAAATAAATCATGTGGCAACACATATTGTTGGGACATTTGCACACTATTGCAGCTCTTGGCAGGTATAGAATTATTTTTACAGAGCAGAAGTTAAATTCAATTCAGAGAACGGATTTCTTTGGTATAATAAGACAATTACATGAAGCTGAGCAAACTTGTACTGCTATCTCCATCTTGATCTCCTGGGCCTTAACCCCAAGTTTATATATGAACCTACTGAATTTTTGTGATAAAATTTTGAGGCAACTATCAGTGAACTGGAGTGAGAAAAAACACAGAACTACTAGAGAAACCCTAAAAGGTCAAATATAAATCTTTTAGGCTATTTCATTTTCCAAGTCCCATAAGGAAAAAAAAAATATTTATATATATATATTTTTTCTATTAAACTGTTAAACCACACAGGCAGCTGGATTTTAACCTCTAGCACAGCTGTGGACAACAGAGATTTTAAGAAGGCACAGTGGCAGTTTAACTTTTATGAGCAAAAGGCAATACTTTTTAGATAAAACAGAGCTGACAAATTTTCTGGCACAGTTATGATTAGCTATGCATCACCTATCATTCAAGCTGACAGAAAGATTTTTATTCAAAGTTAGTGAGTCTTTTTTTGTTATTGGCATCTAGATTCACCCTGGAGGCTATCAGGAGCTATCTAAAACTGCACCAGTTGATCCACAAAACACTACTCTTGCCTACTTGATAAACACTTCAAGAGTTTAATAAGCAAGATAAGCATTACAGAACTCATAATATTCTTAAGTACAAAACAAAACCTCCCTCTTTTTTTATTCTGTCAGTGTGGTTTAAAAAGTAGACCACCGAGAAAGCCAAAAATATGTGAAAGAGATAGATAGTTGTACAAGTAATAGTTCCAGGAATCCAATGTCAGTGGTGCCGCTACAATTCATGCCATGACTTCAGTGCCAGCTTGAACTGTTACAGCAAACTAGACACATATCATTCCCTGGTCATCTTCTGATCATAAGAATTGGTCACAACTTATTATTGCATCGTCAGTCCCATAATCACCATCACTACGACTACATTTGCCACATTTCATGTTATTCTCCTTTTAACAGATATACCTGTATACATGTATGCACCATGGTTGAAAATCAATGTGATCTTTTTCAGAGGATGAATAACAGGAAAAGATGGAAAATGTGATGGCAAACAACCAAAAAAATACAGAGAAGCTTGAGAAAAGCAGAAGAAAATTTTTATCTGTATCAGACTTGGGAAAGAGCAACTAAGTAGGGAATCCTCATAATGCCAGACTCTTCCTGTGCTATGTATGAGTGCAGAGAGGAAAGGACCCAAGGGCAGAGCCCAAACCAGTGATTTCCCTCTCCCTGCAGAACCAGCATCCATGCAGGAGATGTGAGCTAGGCCCACAAAGGAGTTTCATAGTGAGCCTTCAGACTCTGAATGCTGAAGATCTTGGTTATCTTCCATCTCCGACAACAGCTCCCTCCCTGCTCATGGGAAGAAAGAGCACGTCTAAGGCTGTAATTTGTGTTTGTGACTTGTCTCTCACTTGCAAACACAATGAAAGTTCTGTGACTTCTCTGAAATAAGGTAGAAAGAAAAATCACACAGGGTTAATAGCTGACAGTTTAAGTATAGAGGGGTTGTGCCTGCTCTCTGTGTGCACAGAAGGAGATACAGTGCAACGGGGAAGAAACGGCAGTGTAACATTCACCTGATCTTACTAGGGACAGAACTGGCAGGCACCATAAAAGGGCAATGCTGCAAGATTGAAGCACAACTTTTAATTGTGTCTCAGAGCTTCTGGCATGAGGCCTGCCTGCCGCCTTCCTCCTCCTCCTCCCCACCCCACATAATGAGAAAAATATTATTAGTCTATTAGCTAATAGCTTTAATTATCACTCACAAGCTCATTTTCATTGCACTCCACTGTTTTCATGGGAACAGTACACAGATTCTTCTTCTTTCTCAGCAGCAGCAGCACCTTCCAGGGCAGAAATATGAACATTGTTTAGAATATACTCAGAAAACTGTAGACATTAAAATCAGAGAAGATTTATTGATTACGAAGCTCATTTCTCTGCTAAGGGAGGCTTAGTCCCAAAAGCACACTTTCTAGTGTTTCATACAGAATAATGTTAAAAATACCAGTGGTGAATCATCCTCCAGATTCTCTCAGGAGAAAATTCCTCAGCAGAACTCACTTCTGTGGTTTTTGTTGTGGTTTCATTTTTTGATAGCCTAATTTTTTAATTTCTTTATTTTATTCTTAGCTATATCTACCCTTACAGCATTAAATACTTCTCTGCATACAGCTAGCAACCTTCACACTTTTCTCACCCATCAAATCTTACACTCAGCATAAGACTCATACTGCTGCCCCCGCTTCAGACTCCCATGCAGCTAAGGCCTTATTGTGGGGCCATTTGCAACGCAGCATCAGGACCATATGTGAATCTCTGAGCAGATGCATCTGACGCGTGGCATCCCAAAGCAGGAGGGAGGCAGGAGCACAGAGCTGCAGCTAGCTGCGTGCCATTCAGCTGCAAAGGCTGCCCAGCTGCCTCAGGCCTGCTAGCAGGCACATTCCCCTGCTCCTCCTGGAAATGATGGCTCATCCTTCTCACATAAGAAAATGTGACATCTTTCTGACCTGAAATACATTCTCTGTCATATGAACCACATAGCACCACCTCAGACACTGAACATGAGCAAATTCGAGAGGTTTATCTGAACACCATTCCTTGCTTTGCTTAGTCATCACATACCTAATTTAGTACCTTTAATCCATCGCCTAAATCCTCATAGTCCTCTAGTAATTAATTTGTTGTTCTTCGCTAAATTCTCTCTAATTGATCAATATCTTTCTAGTTAACATACTGCTGAATGCTGCCCAGTATTTCAGAAGCAGTCACGAGAAAAGCACTGTTATTGTTTATTGGACTCTTACTTGTGCTCGGCTATTTTTATCAGCTACTACTGTCATCAAAAACCTCAGAACTCAGGAGAACTATCTCTTGGCATTATAGCTTTCCACTGCGGAACCATCAAAACCAGCAACATTTCACCTGAGCCCACTGAATTATGGCCAGATCCAAATTTTTAACAAACAGGTGCGTTATATTACAGACAGGCTGAGCAAATAACAGGTGAAACTTCATGGTGAATGCTAAAACCTGCTTATATTGCTAGTTATTTTAAGTGTGACAACTTTAAAACCTCTGTAGAACTTGGCAAAAAGCCAGACCAGAGAGGGCATTCTCACTTTATTGGCAGGACACAAGAATATAAAATGTCTTCTGATCACTCAGTGCCTTTTGCTCCTTTAGCTTCCATTTTACTTTTCTCCACCATTTCCTCCAAACACACTTTATGGTGCTTCCATTATTTAGGATTTCACAGAAAAGAAATCCAAGAATGCTGAAACACAGAAGTACTAATTAAAAGACACTGTTTTTCCCCTTGTGCCAGTTATATATGTGCTTATAAAAGGTCACGTAGCTTTGTCACAAGTTTGCTCCTTTTTCTATGTTAAAAACCACACAATTAATAGAAACACATAAATATCTAAATCGGACTGGATAGGGAAGATATTGGACATCTGTCAGTAATTACTGTCTCTAAACTGTAGTGTGTGTTCTTCATCTCACAGATGCTCTTTTCCAGACATGCTTGCTGCTTGCTATAAACAGTTCCTATCTTGTACCACTCAGATATATTTACCCAGGGCTGTGTGTGCACATGCATACATATACATGTACATATATTTATCCATCCATGTATACATGCATATATGTGTGCGTCTGTGTGTGTGCATGCATGTATATTTACATTTACAGGTATATGCAACCCAGGTGTGTGTTACATCTGCTATTTTTCTGTGCAAATGATTGGAAGTTATAATTTTTAGCATTTTTCTTAAAGCTTCAGGTGCTGTGATTGTGATCTTGCTTCAGAAGCTCATTTTTCATTTACAAAGATAAAGAAAAATAGGTTTCTAACCCTTGTGGTGAAAACCTTGAAGGCATGAAGTAACCTTGAAGACATGAAATAAATGAACATCAAAGATGAAAAAAATAACAAACATGAAAAGAATGTACCATTCTTAAAAATCTCAGAGTTTTAAAATCCCTTGCTTTTTTACTGACTTCTAATTTTTATTAATGCTTGTTTTACCCTGCATTCTGGTCAGTATCCATGATATCCTCCTGAAGCAGAAAGCTATTTTCACATGGGAATCTTTCTTTATTTCCACAACATGCAAAAACAATTGTTGTCATCAAATACAATGTAATCCACCTTGCTCTTTCTCCTAATAGGCATGGGTTTAAAAGTCTTCTGTGAGTGACATACATGATCCATCATAAAGAAGTATAAATTTATCTTTGTGAAATGTACATCTATATGGGATGCCACAAAGATAATTATTGTTGCTTTCTTGTATTAATTAGCACTTGAGTATCCAGTAATTTGGATTTTTGCTATTTGATGAATAACACATCTTAAAGTCTATCTGGAAAGGTACCCAGCAAGCTCTAAGGAAGTTTTTAATGATTATGAATCAATTTCCTGTGAACCAGCTGGTGAAGTTTAGGTAAATTAAATCATCAGCTAAATCCTACTTTCTAACCAATCAGAGGTGATAGGACCTGGAGACCAGTCAAGTGAATTTAAAGATGGCTTAATCAATCTTTACAGGAATATTTCTTTTTCTCAATCTACAAAGTCCTGTCCTCCCACAAATCTCCCCACCTCCAATATTTTTCTGTTTGGTTAGAATATCATACATCCAGACCTTTGTACATAGTATACTAGAGACAAAATGTAGAGAAGAAAGGGAACAAACTGTCTGCAATCGAAAAACAGCATGAAAAATACAAGTAGGACTATAGGGAATTTGAACTTGCTGCTTCGAAGGTTTGGAGGACATGACAGTGAGATAAATCTTTGCATCGTTTCAAGGGAAATATTGCACAGTTGGAGCAAGGCGTGCAGATCCTGCTGTTCTGACCTTCCCAGAGAGTCCTGGGCCAAAACTCATCACTGAAGTGCAAATACAGCTTCATGATTCTCCAGAGAGAGCACACGACCGACTAGTCACCTTGCCATCAAGTGGCATATTTTCCTCTCACTTTTTAGGAACATTATTGACACATTATAGTGTCAATGGCTCCCTCACCCAGAATGTGATTCTGTGACAAAAAGTTTCATTGTGTTAAGGTTTAGTAAAGTGCTCGACAGTAGTCACAAGCCCCCAAGGACATTTGAAGAAACTGTTATGTGCTGGAAGCAGTAATCTGCATAATAATGATAATAATGTATAAAATCTATAAGATTTTTATTGTTTTGTGCTTTGGAATATTGAAATCTGTGACAGACCATCAATGCCGAAGCACTATGGCTACAGGCATTAAGAACTATGGATGATTAATAGAGAATAGGTAGGTGTTCTGTAAATTTTATAATAGGTCTTTAAAAAATATTACAAATAATCTGGAATTCTAAAAATCATAACCTTTTCAAGGTGAAAAGACAATCTGACACAATACATTTCCACGTGCTGAACTGGGAGCTGGACCAGAACAGATTCATTAGAAGTGAAATAAAGCACATCTGCACTTATTTATATCATTTTGAGTTCTGCTGAAATCAAGAGCCTGATTTTCCAAACTATTGCATTTTTCAAGTCATAGAATCATTTAGGTTGGAAAAGACCTTTAAGATCATCAAGTCCAACTGTTAACCTAGCACTGCCAAGTCCACCACTAAACCATGTCTCTAAGCACCACATCTACACGTCTTTTAAATACCTCCAGGGATGGAGACTCAACCACTTCCCTCAGCAGCCTGTTCCAGTGCCTGACTACCCTTTCGGTGAAGAAATTTTTCCTAATATCCAATCTAAACCTCCCCTGGAGCAACTTGAGGCCATTTCCTCTTGTCCTATCACTTGTTTACTTGGGAGAAGAGACCGACCCCCACCTCACTACAACCTCCTTTCAGGTAGTTGTAGAGAGTGATAAGGTCTCCCCTCAGCCTCCTCTTCTCCAGACTAAACAAACCCAGCTCCCTCAGCCACTCCTCATAAGACTTGTGCTCTACACCCTTCACCTGCTTCATTGCTCTTCTCTGGACACACTCCAGCACCTCAATGTCCTTCTTGCAGTGAGGGGCCCAAAACTGAACACAGTATTCAAGGTGCAGCCTCACCAGTCCCAAGTACAAGAGGCACGATCACCTCCCTGGTCCTGCTGGCCACACTATTCCTGATACAAGCCAGGATGCCATTGGCTGCCTTGGCCACCTGAGCACACTGCTGGCTCATATTCCGCCAGCTGTAGACCAACACCCCCAGGTCCTTTTCCATTGGGCAGCTCTCCAGGCACTCCTCCCCAAGCCTGTAGTGTTGCATGGGGTTGTTGTGACCTAAAGGCAGGACCCTGTACTTAGCTTTCTTGAATCTCATACAGTTGGCCTCGTCCCATCGATCCAGCCTGTCCAGGTCCTTCTGTAGAGCCTTCCTACCGTCCAGCAGATCAATGCTCCTGCCCAACTTGGTGTCGTCTGCAGACTTACTGAGGGTGCACTCAATCCCCTCGTCGAGATCATTGATAAAGATATTAAACAGAACTGGCCCCAATATTGAGCCAACTGGATTTAACTCCATTCACCACAACTCTTTGGGCCCGGCCAGACAGCCAGTTTTTTTACCCAGCGAAGCGTACACCCATCCAAGCCATGTGTAGCCAGTTTCTCCAGGAGAATGCTGTGGGAAAATGTGTCAAAGGCTTTGCTAAAGTCCAGGTAAACAACTTCAACAGCCTTTCCCTCATCCACTAAGTGGGTCACCTTTTCATAGAAGGAGATATATTATTCAAGCAGGACCTGTCTTTCATAAATCCAGTCACAGCAGTAGGCAGAATCACACTGATGTAACAAGAGGTTAAGTGAGAAAGCAGAATCAGAACATAAGAGCAAAAGTTACTCTAGAACAATTTAAAATGGAGACAAAATTGAAAGTACTGACTGGACAAACGTCTCCAGTATCACAAAGAAGAAGGATTTTTTAATATGTAAACACTCAAAGCCTCAGAGAAATGCTGACATGAATAACATTGTGACATGTTTTGACAGTTTTTGTAAAAATCAATGCAAAATGCTTGATGTAGGTTTCCTTTTTTTATACCTTTGAGATAAGATTAGATTGGGAATAGACTGGTAGGTTGACTGGTAGACCTGGGCACAAGAGAACATGATTAAGAATACATTAACATTTCTGAAACCAATATATTGAATTATGCGGCACAACAACTTGACATACTAGACCTTAGCAAAAATTAAAACATTAGCAGAAATTAAAGCTTACTAGCTTTGGAGAAATACACATTTCACCTGATCTACAAATTATCCTAAACAAAATAAAATCATGTTAATTTCTTATTTAGGTCAATAGCTCAGTTTTCAATGTACGCTGGGGCTCCCAGAAGCAATGTTTAGAACCTAAAATTCTGTATTAAAAATGTTCCCTTAAAATCAGGAAATATCAAACACACAGATGTAAATTTTCCTTTCTATTCTTGGAATCATCACAAACAGAAGAAACATTCTTTGTACTGCAGTTATGATGTTTCTTGTCAGAAAATAATACAAACTAAATATTTCAAATCTGTGGCCTTAATATTCATAATTAGGAAGGTATAGATACCTATGGTTAGGTCTGGTCTTTCTTGTAAAGAACACTTTTAAAAGCACAAGTAGTCACTAATCTGCCTAGAAACAACTAAAATAATGACTGCATCTTACTTCATGTTAAATGTCCATATCTGAATGGTTTAAAACTTCAGCATAATACGCAAACCCTTTTGAATGCCAGCATTTCACCTTCAGAAGCCAAAGGGAGTGACACATTGCCCACCTGGCTTCTGTACAGCCTCTCTGCCTGTGGCACACACAGGACCTCTGTGGTCTGCTCTGCCCAGCCGTCCAGGACAGGCCACATGCAGTGTATAGCTCCAACCAGGTGGTGGCACATCCCGAAACACCACAGAAATTCATGAAGATACCATCTAGTCAGACTTTGTTTTCCGGGTGACAGCGAGTTGATCCCAGCAACACAGCATGGCCATTTGTGAAGCTGAAGAAGCTATGGCATTTGAAAAAGAGAGCTAGAAGGTTTTCCCAGAAATATTTTTTTTCTCTCTCCTTCTATTCCCCTTTCCTGAATTGGATATTGTATTGCTGAGATCAACTCCCAGTCACTTCAAAAGCAAAGGTGCAGCTCCCATTCCTTCTCCTGAGACCACATTCTTCCTTACTTTGGTATTGGAGATAAAGTTTCAGATGCAGATTTTGACCTACAGTGCCTTAAACAGGAGGAAGTCTGGGCAATTCAGCAGCACCCCTTTTAACGACCCTGTCTGTGACTGCTTGATGTTAGAGACTGTACTGCACTTCTCTTTGTCTGTCTGTCATGGACACATTGATTTTCTGAATACGGTAACGTCTATTAGTCAGTGTTTTCCCAAGCAATGGGGTGAGAAAAAGAACACTGCTCTGGTGATTTGAATGTAAAAAGTTCTTTCATCAAGAGTTACTCATTTTAACATTCTACCTTACTTGTTAAAGAATGAAGTGAGATGCTAACATATGTGACCAGAAAAAAGTGAATAAATATATCTTTACACACACACGCATATCAAGAGCCCAAGGGTAGCAAATTGACATGAGGAATACATGTTTATTTTAATAACTCAAATGATGTAGCATCAACTGATGCCTTTATACGCTGTCACCTCTTCATATCAATCAGCCACATAAACTTAAATAAATAAATAAATAAATTTAGTAAATAATTTTATACCTAGATAAATAATTTTAAATTAATTAAAATATATGTATTTTTTTTTTACCCTATAGTAGAGATAGTTCTGAGTTGTCTGGTCAAGGTCCTAATTTGGCTCCAAACTTCTCCAGACTTGAGAACTGGGGTTTTGGAAGCATAAATCTGATGTATTTGCATTTACAACAGTTGTCTGCATTTTCCCAATACACTATGAATAGCCATAAATAATTATAACTAAAGTAGCAAATAAATTAGGGGTGAATTTTCTGATACATCACCCTGACTTTTTAAATTGTATTTGCTCATTTATAAGCTTAGTAGTAGACCTCCCAATTATTACTATAAATTAGAGAGTTTCTGTTAATTAGTGGCCACCAGATGTCTCCCATATTGTTTTCTCTATACAATAGAAAAACACTAAGAATCATGGAAAAATCGATGCAAACAAATGAATAAGAGCTAAAGAGTTCAGCCAAGGCATGCTCCTTGATTCATGCCCAAATCTACAGTATGTTCTTTAAAAATCAAACACAAATTACTGTGATTTATACTGTCCCTTGAACAAAAAAGCAACAGTTGCATGTAACTACATTCTGTTTACACTGCACATCTCTTTGTTACGACAGCATCCGTTGAAATATTTACTTTTTGCACTATTAGCTTTTTTGGTCTCGGAAGAAATGTTGCATCCAGAATTATTGTCTACGTTGTTTTGGTCTCCATGTCAGTAACTAACTATAATCCAAATTTTTGTGCTTCCTCAGCAATTTCTTCATTTTAAAGTGAAGAATGAAGGGAGAGTAGCCTGTGGCCTTATTCTTGTCCTCCATTTTGTGCACAAACTGGTGAAAGGATGAAGGGCATTCTGCACGCCTCCTTAGCAGAGGTCCAGCCCCATTTTTCTCTACAGCTATATCCACCTTAACATATGTTGCCATGCAGTAGGAGTAGATCTGTAGAATGAAACAGCTGGCATGGAGGATCAAATGCAAATGAGAACCATACATGCCTCCTTTAGACTAGCTCCGGTTTGATCCTATGGGCTGATCTCTCATTTGCAGTTAGCACTCATTTAGTGCTCTCCCAGAGCAGTTTTTTTCAGTTTAGTTTCATCTAAATAAATGTCGTGTAAGCACTGTGAAACCACTCCATACTGCAAATCATATAATGGTAAGTACAGACAGTCAGGATATTAACTTCAGAAGAGTACTGAACCAAAATAAAATGCTCATGCAGTTGCACAATTCCCCATAGAGGTCCAGAAATCTACTTTTAATATAGAATGATTGTGTTCTAGGCATGGTCCCAGGCACATAACATCATATGGGCTATGTTTTAGCAGTCTGAGAACATCTGAAGATGTTGCAGAGCCTCCATCTGACATAGGCCATCATGGCTTGGCATTTCTGTTTCCACTGTAGCTTGTTTCTCAGTCTTCCTTGTGTGTACGTAGTTGCATGGACAGTTTGTAAGACGGTCATTATCGGATGAAGCATGATAAATTTACCTAAGACGGAAATTGCATTCTACCTAGGGGCTGTTCTGTCCCAACCACTGCTAAAAAAGCAAGAGAAAGTTCACAGTTTTGCCAATGTAGTCCAATGTTTTGTTCTCAGCACTGCACGCCATCAGTCACAGCAACTTGATAAGGTGAGCTGACCCCTCCATTTAGAGTGCCAAAGAAGTGATTACTGGCTTTGGTTCGAAAGGAAAGGAGCTTCAGTATGAATGCATAATGTATTCTGACTCAGATGCCTGGGATGAATATCATCAGAGCCTTAAGTTCTGAGGAATTTTCTCCTCTAGTTCCCTTCATAAACACTCTTGCTGCTTTAAGATCAATGAATTCCCTCAGGCCATATCCTCATATATCTTTGCATGCTTTCTACTGCATCGCTTATTTATCACTATTAATCTTTGTCTACAGGTGACGGACATTCTTTCACTTGCAGGAAAGAACAACAACAAAGGGTTGTTGTATTTTTTTAAGCCAAATAAGGCCGTTTTAAGTAAAATAGTTAAATGCAATAATAAAATTGTTCAGCGTGCTTATTTTTAGTGCTAGCAGCAGCATTTTTTCCTTTTAGCTTGCAGACTGAACCCGAAGTTAACCTTTCCTTGGATGCTTCATCAGCTTGCTGTAAGTCTGTTCAGCTCCTTTGCACTTAACAGATTCATTACCGTCACCTTAATTTTGCAGAAGCAGGTAACAGCTTAAGTAGGTACCATGTAACTTGTCTAATTGCTGACACAGGGGAAAAATTAAATGAATTCTCTGGTAAAACATATCCAATTAGAAAAATATGCAAACTCAAATCAAGGGGGGAACTGGGAAAGAAAAAAATATGTTACTACTGTATTGTAAACACTATGTGTTTGATTTAATGTGAATCAAAGATACTCACCTACAGAGATAACTTGATATTAAACTGTAATCAATCAGTTATGTCATTTAATTTTAGACCGAATGCCAATAGAAAATGAAATAGCTTTTTTTTTTTCTCTTTTTAAATGTGGATGTTTACATATTTTGAGCAAATTATATGAAATTATCAAAAAGAATTTATTGAAGAATATGTACATCTAACTGCATGAAAAAAATCAGATTTTCTTTAAGGAAATATGGAGTCATTCAGTATGTCTGCCTAAAATATGGATTTCTGATAACATACTGAAGTTACAATGAAGCTGAGAGTTCCTGGCATAATAATACCTATTGCCTGGCAGGCTTGCATGAGGGTAAAAGCTAAAGCTTAATGCCCAAATTGATCTTTCTATGCACTACTGGAACAGGAACACCCAGAGCTATATTCCTGCCTTCCTCTTAAAATGACCTTCAGAATTCAAAGACTTCGTTTAAAAAAATAAAAAGGGGAAAAACAAGAAAAAAGAATAAACTAATATATCAAGAGTAGTTTGTTTAGGATGCAAGAGCATCTGTAAGTAATATTGAACGTAGAAATTAAATTACAGCTGCGGTTAACAATACAGCATATTATACTTGAAATAACCCTTTCCTGGAGATAGCCTAGTGTATCACATTTATTATAGCAGCTGAAAACACAAAATTACAAGTGAAAAGTTGCAAAGACGATAGGTTAAGTCCATGCCATTTCCCATTCATGTTATATCCTTGTCATGAGGATGGACTGACTAGAGAAAAACATGGGTCATACTTTTCGTCTTTCTCAGTTTACCCAGGAGAGTTAATTGTTCTCCATCTCATAGCGTTCTTAGGGGTTTAGAGTTGGTTTGTTTTCAAACAAGCAAGAAACAAACCTTTCCATTACATTTCAGCAGAAGCTACAGATAGAAAAAACATTTGATACTGAAATGTCCACTATTTTAGAATTCAAGCATTTCAGGTATCATATACCATACTTGGAAAATACACATATCTGTATGTACTTATAACATGTACATAACATGACATCAACACAGTGCTGAGTACTGAAGATGAAGGTATTGATAGCCTATTTTCTCATAGAGGAGATGAGGTCTTATTTTCTTCTTGTTACTTTTGCTGTAATCTGAAGTAATGTCCTTGAGATCAGTATTAATGCATGGAAAATCATGGCAGCTGAAGGCAGTATATTGCATTGATTGTTTACTTTGATGTTTTAGCTGTAATGGACGTGATTGTGCAGTAGATTAGGACCAAAGTAGATTGGGACCAAAGTTCTGACTGCTGCTTAAAGAGCAAAGCATCTGCCTGAGACACCTAGTTTACCATAATTTACACAAAAAGGGTTTTTGTCATCCATTTCCATTTTCTAAAATGCACCATGCTATGAACTTCAGTGTCTGTAGCATTACCTGAATATAGAATCACAGAAACATAGAATCACAGAATGGTTTGGGTTGGAAGGGACCTTTAAAGATCATCTAGTCCAATCCCTCTGGCATGGGCAGGGACATCTTTAACTAGATCAGGTTGCTCAAAGCCCCATCCAATCTGACCTTGAACACTTCCAGGGATGGGGCAGCCACAATTTCCCTGGGCAGCCTTTTCCGGTCTCTCAACACCCTCATCTTAAAAAATTTCTTCCTCATGTCCAATCTAAACCTACCCTCCTTCAATTTAAAACCATTACCCCTTGTCCTGTCACTACAGGCCTTGGTAAAAAGTGTCTCTCCATCTTTTATAAACCCTCTTTAAGTATTGAAAGGCTACCATAAGGTCTCCCCACAGCCTTCTCTTCTCCAGTTGGAACAACCTCAGCTGTCTCAGCCTTTCTTCATAGGAGAGGTGTTCTAGCCCTCTGATAATTTTTGTGGCCCTCCTCTAGACCTGCTCCAACAGGTCTGTGTCTTTCCTGTGCTGGGAACCCCAGAGCTGGGTGCAGAACTCCAGGTGGGGGGTTGACGAGAGCCGAGTAGAGGTGGAGAATCACCTCCCTTGATCACAGCATATCTTAACTACAGTGATTGAGACATGTTACTTTGGAACAATGAATCATGAAACCCAGCAAATTTGATCACATAAATGTGCATGGTTATAGAAAATGGCAGATGAAATATAAAACACACCTGTAAACTGATCTAGATTTCTTCCATTCCAAATAACGGTGCCATACAGTACAGTTTTAAGTATTACTGTAAACTGAATTAGTTCACTCTTTTATTCCTCACCTTCAGGTAGATTCAGCCTGTTAACTGTTTTCTAATCTGCAAAATTGAGTCTTTATTTTGCTTTAAGAAAACATCCATGTTTTCACTTTATTGTTTTATATATGAGAGAAACGAATATTTCTCAGATTTCATATAGAGTGTCTCCCAGATGGCACGTTTGCCATTCTAGCTGGGGTTCTCTCTGCTTCATATTTTGATTAAAAAAAAAAAAAAAAAAAAAGAAAAAAAAAAGAAAAAGATAATCAGTCACCTCTTAATGAAGTTTATCTCATTAAGGGATAAACTAGCATCAGCCATTTCCCATTTATCACTACTTCTGCTACCTTGTTAATCATTTGTTCTTCTCTGGCCCTGCAGTGATCACTACCAGCATGACAGAGGGAAGAGACCAAGATTGAGTTCGGCTCTCCACATCCATGAAACCCAAACTGCAACTGCTCTGTGACTTGTATCAGTTCCTCTCCAAATTATAAAAATACAGTCACAAATAATCTTCCTTAAATTTGCAGTTATGACAAATGTAATCATATTTCATTGTTCTCTGTAGAAGAACTCTTTTGATCATGCCTGAAATACATGTCAGTACTGTAGATATGAAAAAGACTGCTAAAATATAACTCATGCAACACTTGCAATGCTGAACATGATGCATACCAATATCACCTCTGTAACCGGTATCTATGGATTCCTGTTGATAACGATGCTAAAATGTGAGTGAGAAATGTGTTATTTTCATCCTATTCTCCTTACTTACCTCAGTCAATGTCAGGAGAAGACTTGGTCTGTATAATTTTCTGCTACGGTCTTTGTCATGAAAATGAAGCATCAGGATATTCATTTCCATCAGAAGAGAATGAGAGGGGCAGAAGCAGGAACTGAATACTGCGGACTGTTTTCTGAACTTTAGATGGAACATTGCTGATATTATTGTGAATGGAAATACCAGAAATGTAGGTTACAAAAAAAATGTTAGATTTTTTTCTAGGAAAAATGTATGTTAAAAATGTTCATGGCTAAAATAGTATGCGTAGGTTTTCAGAAGCTCCAAAATGATTTAGGAATCGAAATTTCATTATTTGCAATAGCACTTCAGCTCCAAAGGCAAAGAAATACTTTTAAATATTCGACTCACAGTCTTATTGCATACGAAGGAATAATTACTTTTCAATTATGCAAACTTCCACCCCTAACAATGTAGGAGGGGTTCACATCTGACAGTTCAGATCAGAATTCCCAGACTGAATCACACAATGCAAAGGGCTTGTGGCGCTGCGTTAATGGTGCTGCTCTGTGCTGCCACAGGCATTTTGATATCTTTTTTATATGATGAGAGCACTAATAAAGTTTGGGCACAAGAAACGGTAGCACAGCATGAATCTTTCACTTTTACAGCCACAAGAATGACTACAGTGCACAAACAGCACTGTTTTTTTTTTTTTCTACAAGAAAGTTCTGTGATTTGTTGAAAGTCTGCAAAGTGAGGAACATTTCCAAAAAACAAAACACAGCAACATGGAGTTCTGTTTTTAAAACTGAATGTTCAGATCACCAGCCTATTTAATAAAGTTACCACCTGGTAATTTGTGGGGACTGAAACTGCCTTCTTTTTGCTCACTCCCTCTTCATCATTCCTCTTACTGTGCCTCTGTATCATGATACTGCATGCAGAGCTCTAGTAAAACAACCATTTGACTACTTCTGGGAAAATTCACATGCATGCTTTGCACTGCCTGGCTTGGACTCCCTGTAGCTCCATTCTTTGATCCCTCCCTCCCCCTTCCCCCTTTCCCCAAGCAGTCAGCCTGATAAACATGATGCACTAGTCCCATCACTGATCACTATGCAAATCCCATTGAACAGGGTATTTTTTCCCCTCTCTGATCTCTAGGGAACTCTCCAAAGTTCATTCCTTTGGAAGGGAGTATTCTCTTTGAAATATCCTTTGAAATAAAGCAGACATGTCCAATACCAAGCAGCAAATTGTGAGGAAATGGATCAAAACTCAGTAATTCATATTTCTAATCCAGTCACCTAATAATTAGGAATGGTTGTAGTAAAATACTATGACTTCATATAAAAAAAAAGTATCCTGAAATCAACTGAAAAAGTACCTAATGCCAGTATAAAAGACCTGATAATACTTGAGGGAATAAGATCCTAATTTTTCTTGGCTACCGTTTTAGCAGTATAAGCGATTTAACCAATTTTGTTCTCTCACTCCAAACATCCTGCTTTAAGTTTTATCTTCTTTTAATCATGCACAATTGGAAGGGACTTTTGTTGGATTTAGGCCCTAGCATTTGAGTCTATTAACATGAGGGGTTGGGGGAAATCAGTGATTCCTCAGATAATAATTACTCATAGGAGAGAAAGAAGTAAAAAACTTGGAGTCAGGACCCTGAAACATTAAGCAAACATTCCCCCTTCTCTGATGCTGGAGGAAGAGGATATTTTCCAGAGATCTGTCAAATAATTGCAAGTTAGTACCTAGTCTGGAAGCTATAGATCTAAACCAGGAAACCCTACTGTGCATTCTGTAACCTATATTTTACTGTTCAAAGTCAGCTTTGATTTCATAACGCTGGCAGGGTCTGCTAGCGCAATAATTGAAGCTTTTGTATTTTAAAAGACTTACAAGTTATATTCCTAGGATTTCTAGGGGAAAACACTTCTTACAAAGATGCACTTTTTCCTCTTAAAGATTATGTGCATTTTTGCCAAATATTTCAGTTGCATTGGATGCAATTATAAACAGAGAAGACTTTAAAAGTATCTAAGGCTTCGATTCGCTTCTCCCCTTTTGCCTGGCAATCCTCCTCCCCAGCTCTTCCAAACATTTCATATTTGTATGAAGAAAGAGTCTGTTTATTCTGTTTGGTCTATTAGCAAGATATGTTCCATAAGCAGAGTAAAAAGCAAACTTTCGCCACCAGTTGGCAGACTTCACTCCCATCCAAATAAGAAACCACTTTGTGTGCTTTTCTGCAGCTCCCCTCCCCCTAGTCCCTTAATTTCTTGGACAAAACTAAGGGAAAATCAAATTCCTTCCCCAGCTCTCTGAAGCTGTTCCTTGGAACATTTTATTTTTAAAACTAACATTTTTTCATCTTTATACCCATCCCATGTTTCCAATACGGCTCTCTCCACACCATAGCAGAACCTTCCTGTTCCCATTTTCCTTCTTTAACAGTTAAGCCCAACGAATGTGCACTGCTCATTTAACCACTGCTTTGCAAGTTTGTGTATGCAGCCAATTAAAATCAAGTAGCCAAAGTAAATAATTGAGCTAACCCTTGTGTTTGAGGAAAAGAGAGTTGCATGAGGAAGGACACAGAGAAGCCAGCAGGAATGGCTTACAGATTAGAAGTGGTTTAGACTTCTGATATTGGAGTGTGGATTTGATGTACAGACAACTGTCATCTTTGACAATCAACACAGTGGACCTAGCTATTAAGGCTTTCTACCCCGTTATGACAGGCGTTATAGTTGCATTGGTAGTTCCTTTCTCACTTACATATTCCTACTTTTGGAAAAGACATTATTTCACAACACTTTATTTTGTGTTGATAAGCAGAATTTTTTTTTCTTTAATTCTGCACATATGGTTAGGAAGTCCTATAGGACCAAAGAACATTCTTTTTATAGTGACTAGCTACAGAGCCAAGAATGTCATCATACATCCTAAGGATAGTTTACATGGATATCAAGCAGATATTCAGGGTACACAGTTAAAAAAAGAGAAATTTCACAGGGCAGAGAAAAAAATCCATCTGGTTATTTAGCTATGTTGTAAATTCATACAGATCAGAAATGCGAGGAAAAATCATATTTTTAGGAGTATTTCAGAGTCAAATCCTCAGTGGGTATAAATGGGTGGGATACTAGAAAGAGTATTTTGTGTTTAATTAGCAGGGGGCATGACATTTGTATCGACTGGGATAGGTAGATAGTAAGGTTCGATATATCATCTTCAGAAGCTTGTCTTTCAGAGAATGGCAAATACAAGGACGCACAAATACAAGAATACTCTATTCATACAGAACTTAAATAATTTTCAACCCTAGGATTTTTTGTGAAAATAACTGCACGCACAGTCAGTAGCATTCTTGCTTACCTTGGGCTGTCTCTGAAGGACACATAATGGCAAGGATGTTTGCGTCAGGCTGTAGAAGAATGTCCTGACTGACAGTGGAGAAAATTCTGGTGTGCCAGTTGACAAAAATTTATCAAGAACCACGTTTTGCAAGTTGCAGGTATCCAGGTGAGAGTTTTAGTATGACAATAATAATGGATCCTTTTTTGTTTGAAGCTGATAAGCAGCTGCTACAGCTCAATGCTAGATTCACCAGCAGGTGGGTGACAGCAAATAAACTACAGCTGTGTTTGCTGTGGCTTTCATTTTATTTTTAATTATTTATAAATAGCACTAGCAGCAATTTAGGCATTACCAAATGATATGCCCTTTAAATGATTAGTTATTTCTTTTTTCTCTTGAACACATTCTAACTGAGCAGGTAGGAGCTAGATGGAAGATAATGTCAGACAGGTGCAGAGTACAACTCTTTTCAGTCCTGTGACTCCCATTGTCACTTCAGCAATAATGAAGTTTTGAGTGAGCTTTTAAAAAGGAAATTCAGCTAATGCTTTGATTTAACAATGTGATGCAAAGCACCTGACCACACAAATATTCCTCAAGCAGCACCATCTGGGTATGTCACAATGTTGACAGAAAAGTAACCTAAAAATTTAGTGAGATGAAGTAAGACTTATTGTTCTGGCTCAATCTTGTCCTCACGCAGAACATACTAGTATCCCATTACACCAACTCCAAATAACAGCAAATGACACTACCATGTCAATCTCCCATTTGACATCCTGTTCAATGGTGCATTGCTGACGTGCTGCCTGTGCTTTTGATGTTCTTCTATTACAGAGCTTGGAATACGCACAGCTGTGATGTGCTCAGCCTGGGGCTGACCATTTTGCTTAGGCAGTCATTCATCTGTCGCCTCCCATTTTCTCCTCCAGCCAACTCTTCAGTTGAGCACCTGAATACCCATGCTTTTTTTTCACCTTTTTTTTTCCCTGTTCCATTTCTCATGCTCAGAAAAGATTCCTTGTAAATATCTTCAAGGATCTGCTTTGCAATAGATTTTCTTAAAATTCACATTTCTAAGTACACATGCAAAACATTTGACAAAGACAGCTGTCCTGTCACACTGTCCAAGCATGTCTTGTTCTTAGCTTGTCCTCCCCTGCCTGTCTGAGAGCACCTGTTGTCCCATCTCCTACATTATAAGCACTTCGGCAGAATGTGGCAGAACTTATTTTAACTGTTTGCCCATCACTGCCAAGTGTCCTAGACGTTGAACGGGGAGTAAGGACATTTGTGTCCCAGCGATAGGCTGAATCTGTTGCAATACCTTATAAAAAGTAATACCTGAACTGTGAATGAGGGTTGAGGATGTAAACTTGTAACTTCCTTGTGCCCAGTGCTCTCTGTTCTTCCACACAGGGATAAAAGGGAACTGTATGTACTGACAAATGCTTTTAGCAAGAAAATATCAAGAACAGATTTACTAAACTAGACCTTTCTTTCTAATGCAGACTGACACATCAGCTGTGGAGCCAGTCCTCCTCCAACAGAGCAGAGATACCTTCAGGAACTGAGACCTCTGACACACGAAATAGGGACATGCAGTTCGTGTTTCAGTTGTGTGCATACTCTGATCCTACCTGTTCATCAGTTCTGCTCCATAAGTCAGTGGGAGCTTGGATCAGGGCAGGGATGGCACAGACCCTTTGTATTTGAAGGCAAAGATTATTGTTTTGTCTCTTGCATTTGCCTACTCAGTAACAAAAGGTAACTGCAGCTGATGTTTCTCAACCCCATATAGAAGCAACACGTCACATTTTCATATCATTAAAGGCCAGGAGTCACTGCTCACAATCCCCTCACTGCAAAAAACTCCAGATCCAGAACCATCTGAGGAAGAGATACCATCTCATGGTAGTTTATCATCCATGTCCAGAGAACTCATGGAAAGAATTAGAAGAGAGGGGATGAGAACAAAAGGAAGAAAGATGAAGTGCACTGTAAGGATGCCCAGGGAACCCAAAAATACACTTTATAGTCCAAAAGAAATTTTTCTTCTGCATTGTCATGGACAAAAAAGTTTCAAGTCCAGGAAGCTGAGCTTATTGCCAGTCAAAGCAGAACTTCCGATCACTAATTTGGGCACTGAGGAAAAAAGCGCAGAATTACACATCCAGTCACTGAACGCTTATCTTCACCCATCACCTGTCCAAACCTCCCCTGTTTTCACCATGGTTTACCCTGTGCCTGTCAAATTGTTCCCAGTGAGACAACAGTCAGCATAGAGGCTAGGATCGTCACGCACATGATGCTTTTTCCATCTTTGCTCCTCATTGATGTCCCTCCCATGCTGTTCCTTAGTGTCCCTGCCCGGGTGTGGGTCGCCCGTGGCTGCAGTCCCTCACAGTGTCCTTGTCCCTTTTGGCTCAGGGCATCCCCCTCCAGCCTCTCCCCTGCAGCTGCCAGTTTCCTTCTTAAATATGCTTGTGCGGGCACACCGTATGCTCCTCAGATTTGCTCCTCCTGTTTACCTCAGCCTCTGAGCCGGCTGGAACCGGTTGTGACCAGCTGCGACCAGCTCAGGGCAGCTGAGGGCCTCCTCCTGCCCAGGGCACCACTGCAGTTCCTGGCTACATCAAGCCTGTGACTCATGCCGCTTACACATGGGCTTATGTTTTTCTCTTACTGCTGGGTCCTGCATGAGAAACAAGGTTTGTGGAAAAGGAAAAAAGGCTGTAAATGGAGTAAAGGCCCGGAAACCTCTAAGGAAGGGGAGAAGCGGTAAGTGGGAGAAGTGAGAAAAGGAAAAAAAATCTTTGTCTGGAAGAGGCAGGGAGCTGCTGTGTCTCTGTTTCCTTGTATCCCTTTCCTTATTTTTCCTTTTACTCCTGGTTGTACCCCCACTTCCTCCCCAGCAGGGAGGCCTGCGGCCCCTGCCACCATCCTCAGCCTTGCCTGCTGTGTGACCCCTTCTCTGTCTGCTCATCTCAGTCGACGGGGGGCTTCTCTCCACTGTTTTTGGCTTTGTCAGCTCACAGGCCTGACAGAAAAGAAGAAGAGGAGGGGAGGGGAGAAATCTGCTTGGTCTCCCTGCAGCTTTTGGTTCACACACCTCTGCATGTTACTTCAGAGATAGAAATGAACACACGCAGCACTGTTCCCTTCTTACCTTCACTGGTAAATGTTGGAAGGTAGATTGCTAATTCAGTAATGTTGTAGTACAACATATAGCCCGTGTAAATAGGTAAAGTGTCGCCTGTGCCAGGCATCAGGGTGCTGTGCTGAGCGTGAATGGACCTCGGTTCTGCCAGAGGAGGGGGTTTCTGGGCAAGCAGCAGTGACTTAGCACCCGGTGGTACGGGGGCAGACAAACTCGGTGCCATCAGACCTCCTGCTACGGGTTCATAGTGGAAACATCTTGCTTCAGTAAATACGGAGCAGAATGCTAACTCTTAACCTTGTCTCTGCATTTCCATCACTTTATCCTAATCACTTTTAATTTATTTTCCAGGTTTGCTGGAAGGCAGTGTTTCCCTAGCACAGGCTTTATATAGATCAGTCCCTTTGTAGCCTCTCAGGTTCAATGTACAAATTTTCATTTTACACTAATGTAGTTTGGAAAGCATGAAAAGGTGGTCAGGGTAATTCCTAGTGCATGAGATCTTATCCAATGTTGTGATGAGCTTTGCAATCACTGGATCATTACACTAATTGTTTGTCACTGTGCACGTGTGCTTATAATTAGCAGCCTTTAACAGAATACATTACATTACTCCTGTGTAGGATATGGTGTGTCTCAATCCATCAAGAGGAAGAGTTAGAAATGGTTAGAAATGAATGTAGGAGAGTGTTTAAGCCAGAATCAGAGGTTCTAATTATTTCACACTAAGTATTTTACGTATTCACTAAACTGAGTTGTGATGCTGCTATTGATTATAAATGTCTTATGTCGTTGCAAATGATCATTCTGAGATTTCTGTGTCTAATGAAAATTCATTTTAACTAGAAAATTCTTTTTGTACTATCCGGGATTCACTTAGAGAATCTTCTGAGCTGTTTGAAAAGTGGCTATGATGCTACTTTTACCCCTTAACACATCCTGAAACTGTTTTCTATGTTTAATAAAACTTCATTGAGAAAATTTAAATGGGTGCATTTAATTCTTCAGTGCACTCACACTACTGACACATGGAAGACATTTCTGGTTTCTGTAGTATGAACATAGATAATCAGTGGAAAATAAAAGGAATAATTTGTTTTTATCTATCTTCATGTTATTACAAACAGATAGGAAGTTAACTGAAGTTAGGTCCCTTTTTGAAAGCTGCATGATGCAATGCATCAGTAAGAACCAGGTATTGAAGCTCAGTGATAACTGCCCACTGCAATCCACCTGAGGTGCTATCAGTCAAGATAAGGATCCGGGGAACTACAGGCCTGTCAGTCTGACCTCGGTGCCAGGGAAGGTTATGGAGCAGATCATCCTCAGTGTCATCAAGTGGCATGTATGGGACAACCAGGGGATCAGGCCCAGTCAGCATGGGTTTATGAAAGGGAGGTCCTGCTTGACTAACCTGATCTCCTTTTATGACAAGGTGACCTGCTTAGTGGATGAGGGAAAGGCCATGGATGTTGCCTACCTAGACTTTAGTAAAGCCTTTGACACCGTTTCCCACAGCATTCTCCTGGAGAAACTGGCTGCTCATGGCTTGGACAAGTATACTCTTTGCTGGGTAAAAAACTGTCTGGATGGCCAAGACCAAAGAGTTGTGGTGAATGGAGTTAAATCCAGTTGGCAGACGGTCACAAGTGGTGTTCCCCAGGGCTCAATATTGGGGCCAGTTCTGTTTAATATCTTCATCAATGATCTGGATGAGGAGATTGAGTGCACCCTCAGTAAGTCTGCAGACGACACCAAGTTGGGCAGGAGCATTGATCTGCTGGAGGGTAGGAAGGCCCTACAGAGGGATCTGGACAGGCTGGATCGATGGGCCGAAGCCAACTGTATGAGGCTAAGTGCCGGGTCCTGCCCTTAGGTCACAACAGCCCCATGCAACACTACAGGCTTGGGGAGGAGTGCCTGGAGAGCTGCCCAATGGAAAAGGACCTGGGGGTGTTGGTCTACAGCTGGCAGAATATGAGCCAGCAGTGTGCCCAGGTGGCCAAGGCAGCCAATGGCATCCTGGCTTGTATCAGGAATAGTGTGGCCAGCAGGACCAGGGAGGTGATAGTGCCCCTGTACTCGGCACTGGTGAGGCCGCACCTCGAGTATTGTGTTCAGTTTTGGGCCCCTCACTACAAGAAGGACATTGAGGTGCTGGAGCATGTCCAAAGAAGGGTAACGAAGCTGGTGAAGGGTGTAGAGCACAAGTCTTATGAGGACTGGCTGAGAGAGCTGGGGTTGTTCAGTCTGGAGAAGTGGAGGCTGAGGGGAGACCTTATCACTCTCTACAACTACCTGAAAGGAGGTTGTAGCGAGGTGGGGGTTGGTCTCTTCTCCCAAGTAACAAGTGATAGGATGAGAGGAAATGGCCTCAAGTTGCTCCAGGGGAGGTTTAGGTTGGATATTAGGAAAAATTTCTTCACCGAAAGGGTAGTCAGGCACTGGAACAGACTGCCCAGAGGACAGGTTGAGTGGGGTTAAATACCTCCCTGGAGGTATTTAAAAGACGTGTAGATGTGGTGATTAGGACATAGTTTAGTGGTGGACTTGGCAGTGCTAGGTTAACAGTTGGACTTGATGATCTGAAAGGTCTTTTCCAACCTAAATGATTCTATGATTCTATTATCTATTCTATGCAGGCAAAAAAAGAGAAAAGGTGGGAAATAATGACAGAAAAACAGTAGTAAAAATAATGCCATTTATTCTTCATATGGAAAACTGTCCTGGGTTGCAATATATTTATATATAAAATAGATCTTCTGCAGTCCCCAGTTTATCTTCAGATGTCTTTAGCCATTGACAGGTTGCTAATATAGGATATGATATCCACTTTTAGTCAAGTTGAACAAGCTGCACCTCCAGTGTATGGAACACCTGTATCTATTTTATTGACCTAACAGAAAATACTAAGCTCTTTCAAGCTGTCTCCTCACTCTTGCATTCATATGGTAGCCTCTCAGAAAACCTTGCTGGGTTTTACATCCTGATCAGCTTTTTATGAATACCATTGGATGCACAAAAGGAACCCAGGGAATACCCTACATAGGTGGTTTGTCAAAAATGGAAAACCCAGTCAAGTCTCATTGAAAAGTCGAGTTGTACTGGTACCGTGGTCCAGCTTTTCAGATTGTCAGTCCTTGAAATTTTAATGCTACTCACCTCCCACACTGTTATTTACTTTGCCTGATAAACAACAAGGCATGCTGGCAGAGAATTATTCTCCCATTGCATTTCTGTCCTACAGGCAAAGGAAAAATACTTAGAAATAAATTACCGGAGCATAAGTGTCATTTCTCAAAATTTCACGGGCTGTAGTCTTTGATGCTAACACAGTTAACGTACAATATGCTTTTTTACGTAAATACTAAATGTACATAAAATCACTATAGAAAAATACAAATACCTTAGATGCTCAGTAATAGATTATGCCTCTGAGTTGGCCATTTTACAGTAAAGATTTCCTTACCTTTTTTCCCTCCTGAAAGAGCAAGTGTTCCACAAACACCAAGCTGAGTGCTGCAGTTGATATGCTTGAGGGAAGGTTGCCATCCAGAGGGACCTTGACAGTCCTGAGAAGTAGGCCCCTGTGAACCTCATGAAGTTCAAAAAGGCCAAGTGCAAGATCCTGCACCTGGGTTGGGGCAATCACCAGTATCAATACAGACTGGGTGATGAATGGATTGAGAGCAGCCCTGCAAGGAAGGACCCGGGGATACTGATGGACAAAAAATTAGGTATGAGCCAGCAATGTGCACTTGCAGCCCAGAAAGCCCATCATATCCTTGGCTGCATAAAAAGAAGTGTGGCCAGCAGGTCAAGGGAGGTGATTCTTTCCCTCTGCTCTCATGAGACCTCATCTGGAGTACTGCATCCAGCTCCAGGGTCCCCAGCACAAGAAAGACATAGACCTGTTGGAGTGGGTCCAGAGGAGGGCCACAAAAATGACCAGAGAGCTAGAACACTTCTCCTATGAAGAAAGGCTGAGATAGTTGGGGTTGTTCTGAATGGAGAAGAGAAGGCTCCGGGGAGACCTTATTGTAGCCTTTCAATACTTAAAGAGGGTTTATAAGAGAAAGATGGGGACAAACTTCTTATCAAGGCTTATAGTAAGAGGACAAGGGGTAATGGTTTTAAACTGAAAGAGGGTAGGTTTAGATTGGACATGAGGCAGAAACTTTTTAAGATGAGGGTGTTGAGACACTGGAACAGGTTGCCCGGAGAAGTTCTGGCTGCCCCATCCCTGGAAGTGTTCAAGGTCAGATTGTATGGGGCTTTGAGCAACCTGATCTAGTTAAAGATGTCCCTGCCCATGCCAGAGGGATTGAACTAGATGATCTTTAAAGGTCCCTTCCAAACCAAACCATACTGTGATTCTAGAAAACCTCACTTTTGATAACAAAATATTGTACAAGTATTTGTTTAAAAAATTCCTTGCTAGATCTTCTGTAAATGTACCATGGGGTCTGCACTGAAGTCAGAGATAATTAACACTACAACTTTTCACATTCTCACCTTCCCTGCTTAACTGCCTCATAATTGTTCCTTTTTGTTCCTTCTTTCCAAAACATGTTAGTTTTCAGATGCCATAGCTGGGGTCTTGATCTTTGGGTGATTAAACATAAACCTCAGGGTTCCACCCTTACAGAGTCTGCAGGACCTTACAGGCATAAAGTTAGGGCTGGATGAATTTTGTAAATCAGACAGTGAGACATTGAGTGGGGTTGGATTTTAATATCATTTGGGAGTTGCTGAATACTGCACCATTTCATTGTAGACCTAAGTTTCTTGACACTTATCATTTTTAACGTAAAGCTGTAGAGCCCTCTTTATGGATATTAACCATAAAATGCGGATAATATTTTGAGGACATTCAATGAGCATCACTGAAATGTACTTTCAAGCTTCACTTTTTATTATACACAAGCTACTGTGATAAAAAGCATTAAGGTTGCAAGACAAGTACTCTAAAGCAATATTCACTCTCTACTTTCTTCCCTTGTGAGCTCTCTTGAGGAGAGACACTCTTTTATATTTATCCATCAAATACCAAGCTCTTTCTTGGGGGTATACAAATAATTAATACTAATAATAGATGCGGCAGAGAAGCAATGCCATCATGAAATTTTCGATTTAGTGTGGATGACATAAGTAGTTCATTTTCATTTTGCAATCGGAAGGCATTTTCTGCAGACTGCAAGTCTCTCTCTCTTCTTCCTACCTTATACAATAAATATTTTATTCCACAGACCTGATTGTCAAACCTGGAATATTTTCCAGATTAATCAGTTGATTCCCATTTCATTATATCCTAGAGCAGAATTCTTCACTACTGCTGCTCACGTATCATAAAAGAACTAGAGCATAGCAGGCAATGTCCCATTAGTAGACCTTACAGGCATCCATGTACACAAATGGTAAACTCCTACCATCCATCACCACTGCACCATACTCACATTCAGTTGCTTCATTTCTTTGGAGTAATCTAGCTAGGTGTGAACCAGCTGAATTATGAAGAAATAATTGGTTCTTTCCTTTTCACTCTGATCAAGTTGCATTCAAGTAAAATAAAAAATGTATGAGGTTGAATTACCATTTTGAGTCCACTCCAGCTCCTTTTGGATCAGGATGGCAAACCTTCAAGAGCTGGATATTCTTCAGTATCTGCACGTGGCATGCTTTAGTTTGTCAGTCAGCATTTCTTTAAGTAATAGCTTTACATATGCACATATTCAGACTGCCTGGAGAAACTAATAATTAGGCACAATGAATATCAGTATAGGCAACATGCTATTGCAGTTGATAAACTCTACAGCTGTATTTGCACCAATGGCTTCCTAACATCTTAAGGAAATGCTTTTGGAGCTAATTTTTCATTAATGAGCCATAATTTCAATTACTTCTTTCATAGGTCAGTTTTCTCTTCTCTTTACCCCAAAATCCCATAGCCTGGGTCACTGTGGAGACCAAATCACTTATATAGCGAACATATAGAGGAAAGAGAGGATGCTTGAAAACTTGAAGCACAAGTACCTTGCCTTAACATTAATGTTATTGTAGACATTTTAGCAAATTTTATAGATGGGGCAATAGTTTTCATTTTTAGGTTTTGGCTACATCAGCTAACACAGTCAGAATTAGACAAGCTCCTGATAACCATGGGCTGCTCAGTAACTCCATGGCTGCAGTTAGCATTTTTCTCATTTATTAATTGATTTGAACTCAGGGCAGTTGTTTTCCCAGTTAGTAACCTGAAAGGAGCTTGAGTTGTTAACATCAGATGTTGCAGTAGCAGTTAAGTCATTACTAGAAGTCATTTCAATTTTTGCATTTATGCATTACTACTTCCCAACCAGGAAGCACCTTCTTGAATATCACAACTTTTTATTGCATTGCAAGATGAGGCGGCAGACAGGTTCTGGTTTTAGAATGAAGTTCTAAATTTCTTCCACTGATTTCTTTTCTTTAATTGCCATTTTTGAGGTATTGCCTCTTCCATATTGTTAAGAGGTAGCTCAGCAAGGGAAAAAATATGAAAGTCAGAATCATTCACTCATTTGAAATTTGGTAGTTATTGTTTGTTAAAAGACAATCCCTCAACAAAAAATTAAAATAAACAAGATAGCAATCAAAACATCTATTTCAAATAGCTCAATTATTATATTTCTTTCAGTACTAGAAAACATCTGCTGCGTGAAAAACAGCAAATCGAGTCTTTTTCAGTTTTCTATATGCTGCAGAAGGCCATTCTATGAAATGAATATGGGAAATCATAGTGGTTTCAGAGTCAGAGGATGCCTCTCTTTGTTATGTGTAGAGGTCTCAAAAATACTGCTTTGAATACAGTATTCAAGGATAATACATTTTTCTGGAACAAATCAGAAGAGTTTTCTTCATATTCTGACATGCCTATTCAGAATTTCAAGTTGTTAGCTATAAAATAACACTTCAAGTTCCACTCTCTTCTATATTCCAGTCAGAAAGACAACTCAATATGTCAAAGGTTACTGAGACATCTTGGCTGACATTTACTCGGTTTTATATTTATGGTAATTTTCACTGGATTCAAGAAAAAATGTGAGCAAAAGCAAGACTACTGTATCAGGATTAAAGAAAAATGTGCAAATATTTAGCTGGAACAATGCATAAAATAGTTCTCACACTTTGTATTAGTCTAAAATAACTGATAGGATAACAGGAGCAAGTATGGAAGAAATTATGTCACCTCAAGTAATTACTATTTTACTCAACAGTAACTAGTAATTTACTACTAAGTAAATCAAAAGATGGAAATGGTGGGATTTACTTATTTAATCACTTGTAATTTTTTCTCAAGGAAAAATGAAAGAAAATTTCAAATTGAATGTTGGTCTTCAACGTTAAGAAATATCCCAAAATGCTTGAGTTCAGGTTTTTCCATTCCTTTCATACAACAGCTACAAGGAAAGTAGGACTGAAATGAAAAAACAAGGACTGAAAAGTCTGGAATTCACAGCCAAGGGGCTTGGCTGTTCCTTGCCATTGATGCCTGCACAGACATGCTATTTCTATGCAGCCTGCTTGGGAACAGAACATGTGGCTGGACAGAGAGAAAGGTTTTAATCCTGTCTTCCCTCTGTTGCTTTGGTCAATGGTGCTGAATCAGTGTGTGAAGGTCCAGGAGGCAAAGTGGGGAAAAGGGAAGGGGAGCGGTGATAATTTGCAGCTCATATTGACTTCCCCAGTGCAAAAAGAGAGGGGAAGTTTTCTGGTTTAGAGATATAATTCATACTTGCTATGGCTCCAAGTATGCAATCTAATGCACAGGCTGTTGCTGTTCCTCCTGTGGTTTCCCAGGAATTATTTTTCTCTAGCAGTATTTCTAATCTCAACAAATGAAATAAGTAAGCCACTTGAATCAAACTGAAGTCATAACAGTAGCTTAATTTGATAACGTGGGGAATTTGGACCCTGCTGAAGGTAAGAGGAGAAGAGTTACTATTGACTCAGTAGAGCCAGTGCTTCACTTGCCATCACTGTAGTTCCGCCTGGTCTGAAGTATTCTGCAAGTTGTTCTGCAAAACATCCCATTTCCTCCTAGAGTTTGTATGTTTTTAGTGCCAATAAAGAATGGGAAAAAAGATGATGAAAAATACAGAGAAGATTTTAACGTTTTCTCTTTCTGTGCTTTCCCTCATTCTATCATCTTCATTTGCTTGCCCTCCTGGGCTTAGCTGACATCACAGCTCACTGGGGACAGCTGAATGCTATGCTGTTCCAACAAGGAGAGAGGCACTAAACTGTGTCCCAGACACCCTTATATATGCAACGATTCAATTGCAAATGGGAAAAAAAGCACAACTTAGAAATAGCAGTTCAGAGAAGCCTGAGTTTAAAAAAGGAAAATGTTTCATGCCATACACGATCTCTTTAGATCCATGTAGGATCTACTGGCTCCAGGATGAGTTTCAGAATCGGTGCTTATTTGGATCCATGAAAAAACAGTGCTCTGTTCTTCTAGCAAAGCAACACTTGGCACTACTGTGAAAACATTTTCTTTGCATCACTATCACTGTTGTTATTTCAGCACCATCTCTGAGAAAGTGATCACTCACATTCATACCAGTCTTGTGTACTTGGATACCAGATCATTATCAACGCTCTTTCCCTGCCAAACTTGAAATCACATCTTCTGCTGTCATGAAGAGCTATACATTTGAGTCAACCTGGGACAAAACTGCAGTACCAGCTCACCATCTGATCACAGCTCTGCGGAGGGGGCTTCAAGGCTTACTGAGCCAACTGACAGTGATAGCCCACAGTAACATAACTCTGGTGATAGCATCCTTACACTTGTCGTCTTCTGTGGTGTCTGAAATCCTGATATATTGTCTGCTCATGTGTAGTGTGTCTAGAAGCCATAAAATAAATGTGATGCCATGTTGCAGTTAACATCACTGGTGTTTCAAAGCATAGAGCTGTTAGGGAGACTTGCCTGTAGGGTTTTCTGGGAACACACTATGTATGACACAAAAAAGGCTTAAAGGAAGAGATGAATAAGGTTTTGTTTAGCTAGAAAGCACAAACTGAAATTATTGACAACTAAAATATGGAAGTCTCTATATTAATGGTGCTCTTATTTTTTGACGTAGAGATGACTTGCCTTAAGCTTTTAGATACAGAGTGACAGTGAGCTGCTATGAATCAAACAATGCTTTGCTTCATCCTTTAACAGCTGCTAAAAATTTTTCATGCAATGTAAAGCACGACATCTGGTCCAGTGTTCCCAAGTCAGGTGTTATGAAATAAGCCTCCCTTCTAAGCTTTTAGTGGTGTTATTTTACTGTGCAGCTTCTGAGGAAGAGAGAAGTAGCTGAAGACTGTTTGTATAGCCAGTGATGTCCTGTCTCCAGCTCTGCAGAAGCAGCATTGCCTGTTTTATCTAATGAGACTGTTTCAGTTGAAGCCTAATAAGAGGACTCTCAAATAGAACTTCTGCACTTATTCTTGAAAATATTCAGATTGACGGCTAATGAGTAGTGTCCACCTGCTGATATCACTGTTCCAAATAGCAAAGGACCAGCTCAGAGAAACCCAGTAATGAGGAAGTTCCTTCAGATGGAGCTCTGTGCAAGCTTGCTCTAATAGGGGAGAATATATTGTAAGGGGAAGGTATAGTACATTCTGAAAAATTCAAGGCTGTATTTGATGCATGTGATCCTGTAGGCTTGATGTTGACTCTAAGGCACTAGTTTTTTGGGTTTTTGCCAGGTGCTGTTGTGTTTACAGTTTCACAGTAAGCTCAAGTAATCCTAGATATTTTCTTTTCTTATTAAAATACAATGCTTTGGGCTTGGACATTATTAATTGATTATATTGACCAGAACTTTAGCTACATTCATAGTTACTTACTGAAATATAAATCATGAATAATACTTTTCTGGAAGCTTCCAGTGCCCTAGTGTGACTTAAAATTACAAAATAAAAAAACGGAGCAGGTGCAGGGTTCCAAGGCAGTGAACAATGAGAAAACAGCACCTTTTAAAGGTCCATTTTTTCCTCTGAGTTTTATTCATAACTGCCAACCATTTGCTCCCAAACTACATACTGAGGCTGATCCTGTGCCAATTTTATGAACAGAGCTTATGTGGATCAGACGCAAAACACAGGGGTTGTAACCCTGCCCATTCTGCTGTTTCCCACTGTATGGAATAGCTGTTGCATCTGTCTCTATCTGGGTTTTTTGGTTTTGGTAAAGAAAAAAGAATTTGAACATGCCACCTACAGATGAGACTGGAGTTACCATTTTATGTTAGTCTGTTTGCAGCCTGAGAGCAGAGGGCATGAACAGCATGCTGCTGTGGCAGCTTGACTACAAGCATGGCTAAAATTATACAACACAAAATACCATGCTAACATGAAAACTGTAGTCTATTTATATGCACGAGCCTCTTTTGATATCTTCCTCCATTCCTCCATAACCTTAACACCAAATGACAAATTAACAGAAAAGGTTCCTTATGCCTTTTCCTTCTGTAGAATGATGCAAAACTGCCATTTTTACAGCAAATTTCACTGTAGCAATCCAGTGTAGAAACCAGTTGTAACAGGTTCAAGTGCAGCTAATCCATTTGCAAGGTTGTCGTGCCTCTTTTACAACCACAATGACTTCTAGGAGGGCAGAGAGAAAGAATAGAAGTTCTCATATTGCCAAAATTTTTTGCATTACATTAATTACTTTTATTAAACACTTGTAAGAAAGAAGCAAAAGTTTCATTACCAAGTTGAGCGTATTTGTTGGTTATTCCATTTTTCTTTTCACCATTCTCATTTGCTCGTGTTCACAGTTAATAGTACATGCTGTGTAGAGTGTGCAGCTTTCTTCATTCTGCGAACTAAGAATAACTTGGAAGCCCACAACTGTGTTTAGATTTTGTCACTAAATTCTTCTGTACTTGTAGAAACTGAACTATATTTCTGAATTTTTAGATCACATGATATGTGAAGAAAGTATCTACATGTTCTGTTTTGCATGATTTAAAGAAAATTTTAAAATTCAGATCTTTCAATTGGAAATTTTTTAGCTTTGACTTTTGGAAGGTATTTTAGAAACTCATAGTAGAAATTTTATAGGAAAACTTACATTCTTCAGGGCATCAGATGATTTTATAGGAAACTAGGTATCTACTGATAGGTTATATAGTTCATATTCTTTTCAGGGATTCTTGCTCCTTACCTCTTTTGATAATCTCTCCATGTCACACATTTGGAATCTGTTGGCAGGAAAAGGAAGATTTTCCAAGGAGGACACTAATCAGTGGCAGACATTTTGAAATTATATGTAGAAAAACAAGTGTCTCTTTAAACGAGGAAGACTGAGCAAGTAAAGCAGAAGTGTAAGTATCATTGCCAAAACGGATATCAGCAGCTGTCAGGCAGGAAAGAAAAACCCTGTAGCTGAGGCAACAGAGTAAATGGATGATCGCCCAGAAACAACAGAAGAATCTGGCAGTGGAGCAAATGCTGCAAACATCTGCCTAGTATCTGTGACACATCAGGGCTCTGCAGTGCTTGAATCAGTTCCTTTTATCTCCTGAGTACTGATCTTATGCTCTGTCACTCACTTTCCAAAGGATCCCTTGTCCTTCCCATGCTTTCCTGTTTTGTGTGATCTAGTCTAACTTTCTTTATCCACTTTTCTCAGAGGGCATCACAGAAGCATGTTCCTATACCTTCATGACTGGAAAAAATACGGAAAAAAGGAGTCCCTCTCTATGAGGCAAGAAGCAGATTAATGTCCCAAGAAGAACTGTAAATGTTCTTGTGCGCTTGCTGCAGCCCACTTTCATTGGTACTGCTTGTCCCTTTCAAGACTTCAGACTATAAAGTCAGGCTAAAAGTCTCTTGTCACGCAGCATTTGACCTCCAGATAAGCCAATAACACTGAGAAAAACTGCATCAGTGGAACAGTAACTTATAAAAGAAGACAAAATTCACACTCATCATAATTACTCTTTTCAATAGGAATCAAAATGCTATTCTCATCCTTCCTGCATGATTTAACTTTTCTCATTACATTAGAAAACTGCCAAAGCAATACTCCAAACTTCTCTTTAACGTGGTTTTCTCTTCATAAGCTGAGCACAACTCCGCTGATATTCCTGAACAGGAACACACAAGGTCAAGCCACCTTCTTCAGTTGGCATTAGGATAAAACTATATCCAGAGGTTCCACAATAAACTGGCAGGTATTAGCAGTAGTCCAAATTGCTTTCTTCTTGTCTTCTGAAAGAAGTGTCAAGCAGTGGTTCTTGATAATGGAATAAATATGTTTTCAGAGTCTATGTACCATGAGAAAAATATTTTGAAATTCTTTCAGAGGGATTTTCCATTTATACAAATTATGACTAATTTCTAAGCTACATAGGAATAAGTAGTCCGTGTGTTCTATTAGTTCAGGATCTTCTCTTATCCTAATGTTGCAATTCCTCATTCAGTGATTCATACATCTTTCTTCTGTATCCTCACATACTAAAGTCAGTTCACTGAGTTAAGAGATTGCTAGACTTTAAGACCCAAGATTAGCACTTTAGAAAGCAAAAAAAATTAATTTATTTACCTAACCTAGGTATAGGCTTACTTTTTGATGTGTACAGCAGTGTTCTTACTGCTAAGCATTCTAGTTCTTTATAATTATCCAAACCAGTACCTGTTTGGAACATTTAATGGCAGTCATCTTGAGCACACGGTCTGGTTTCCTTTATGTACCAAATAGGATTCGTGGAAGGAAAGGTCCTGCAAATTTGTGCCTTGTCCTTGCAGAGAACAAGGATACGGCCAGAGCATGCTTTCAGATTCAGGAACTGGGAATCACTCCTGGGAGCTGTAAAGTAAAAGTAGCATCAGTATTGCACCTGTAATTCACATCAAAAGCCCAACACCTAACAACTGTTGCCCAAAATGGATCTGTAATTCTTTAACATCTTGTGTATTGTATATCAGTCAGGCTGAGTGAGCCAAGACCAAAAGTAGAGGAAGGGTGGAGTGCTCTACAGACTAACAGCACAATATTCTCTGTAAAAGTCTCTTTCAAAGTGTGAAAAGCAGGCACATGTATTTGAAGTCTTGGGAATATACAGGGGAAGGCTTGAAATTCTGTTGTATGCAGATGGTCCTAGGAACTGCAGAATTTCTTGAGGAGGAAATATTTAATGTAATTTTCCATAAAAAGGCAGTAAATATTTTACAATAAAAATGTTGAAGAGAGTTCATTTTTGAGGTACCAGAATGCAGAACGTAGGGGTTTGAACAAGAAGATATATGTTCCAGTACCACTTTGTTACCCAGATATCCCAAAGCAGTGGGTGTGAAATTCTTATTCAGGTAAAGCCTATATTTATATGCACTTGGATGAAATCAGGGTTCTACTCAAATAACCGTGTCCTCCTTATTTTGACAAATGCCTTATCACTAATGTCAGACTCATGCACAAAAATGGATCTTTTTATCTCATCTTCATCTTGCAGCCTTTGAGTTCCATCCCATTGGCTGGAACAATATTTTTTGTAGATCTAACAGAAACCAAGCTGGCAAACCTTAAAAAACGATAGTGTTTGCAGTGGCCTCGCTGAGCAGAAACAAGAAACAAGATTCAGCTCTCACATAAGATGTCTGTTCAATGGAAGAGGAAACTTTACTTTTACTTCCAGAAAATGGATCAAACTTTTTTGTATCTCAGACTGTTTTTGCAATAGTGAGGAGATCTATGAAGTGAATAACCTTGCTGCATGTAATCTTTAATACCAGAGATTTCTCATAATCACTCGTACAGAAAAAACTTCAGTCGGACTCTGAGAAATCTTGGAACATGTAAGGACACTTTGCCAGGTATTTTTCTCTTCCTTCCACTCATTACAGTCTCGTAGTTCTAAAAAACTGTTGAAGAATATCATGAAGAAACTTAGTTCCCTGGCCAGGCAGTGCAATTAAGTGTTTGAGCACTTAATGATGTCATTGATGAAGCTTTATTTGCTCAGGTTCCTTATCCTCATTTCAATTGACAGGGTGAATGGGGTACTATTTTTAAATATATGCATGCATTTTTTATCATTCTGGGACTTCTGCTGTACTGGGACCATTAAAATTGTTAAGTTCTGAAGAATCCACCAGACTAGCAAATGGGTACCAATATTGATTCTGATTCACAGTACCTGGACCCTGTTGTGTTTTTAAATATTACATAAGCAAAGTTTGGAGGTGGGAAGAACTGCTGTTGGCAGTATTGCAAATACAGATTTTTTCCAAGAATTAATGGATCTATAACATACTGTATAATTTGTATGTGTTGCAAACTTGATTGCTGTTCTAAAATAAATCATAATAAATTATAGAAACACTTTTTTCTATCACCTTCACTGTGTACTATGCCTCTAGGTGAGAGAGAAGATAAACAGCAGGCTTACCTCTGTAGGCCAGTATGCCATCTCTGGCAATAAGGAACAGAAGCCCTGCTGCTTGGCAGGGGGCCATGCTGACAGTAGATCCTACTCCTGGAGCTTTCTCTCTGCCCTTTTCCTGCCTTGCACAGGATCAAAGAAAGGGAGAAGCAGAAGAGGGGAATAAATCATCAACATGACCACTGCTTCCTCAGACACCACCACTGTCCTGAGTTACTGTCTCCCACGGCACTGCCCTTCACTAACACTCATGGCAGGAGCTGTGACTCTGGGGGCATGGCATTACCTCATCTCTCTGTGGTCATGACCCTATAAGCCTGGAGCTCATACCATGCCCAGATTTTCCACTACACCACTTTCTGCCTTCTGCAGAGGACTTCAGGTTGATGGGACAGAGTGGAGTATCCATTGTCCTTCCTACTCTGTTCTTCCATACAGATAGGCAGTTTTTGCCCATCCAAATTATATTTCCCACCTCATCTCCTTTTCCCCTAATGAGCAGCAGAATCTTTCCACAAATCAGTAAGACCCTGGCTTCACCGGTGATCCACAGCACCAGGAGGTGGCCACTTAACATGACGGATCACAGCAACTACAGGGCCTGTTTCCTACCCCAGAGCACAGGAAAAATGGTTCAAACAATGGCTGGTAGTGGATTCCTAGAGAAAAAAAATAAAAGAAACAAGGCAAGGTTGTGTCCATCCTTTTTCTTGCAGACTCTCACTGTTTTCAGCAATCTGCCATTCAGCGGGCAACCCAAACTGCTTGTTGGTATAAGATGGCATAGTTCCACTGAAAATCAGTGTGAGTTTGTAATTACACATATACTATGCTCAACACCACTCACTGTTTCTTCTTTCTGTAGTGGAAGAACATTGTTTCAAAAAAGCATACATTTGTACTCATCAGTATACCCAATAGCCATAAATTATACAATCATAGAATCATAATATCGTTTAGGTTGTAAAAGACCTTTAAGATCATCAAGTCCAACTGTTAACCTAGCACTGCCAAGTCCACCACTAAACTATGTCCTAATCACCACATCTACACGTCTTTTAAATACCTCCAGGGAGGTATTTAACCCCACTCAACCTGTCCTCTGGGCAGTCTGTTCCAGTGCCTGACTACCCTTTCGGTGAAGAAATTTTTCCTAATATCCAACCTAAACCTCCCCTGGAGCAACTTGAGGCCATTTCCTCTCATCCTATCACTTGTTACTTGGGAGAAGAGACCAACCCCCACCTCGCTACAACCTCCTTTCAGGTAGTTGCAGAGAGTGATAAGGTCTCCCCTCAGCCTCCACTTCTCCAGACTGAACAACCCCAGCTCTCTCAGCCAGTCCTCATAAGACTTGTGCTCTACACCCTTCACCAGCTTCGTTACCCTTCTTTGGACATGCTCCAGCACCTCAATGTCCTTCTTGTAGTGAGGGGCCCAAAACTGAACACAATACTCGAGGTGCGGCCTCACCAGTGCCGAGTACAGGGGCACTATCACCTCCCTGGTCCTGCTGGCCACACTATTCCTGATACAAGCCAGGATGCCATTGGCTGCCTTGGCCACCTGGGCACACTGCTGGCTCATATTCTGCCAGCTGTAGACCAACACCCCCAGGTCCTTTTCCATTGGGCAGCTCTCCAGGCACTCCTCCCCAAGCCTGTAGTGTTGCATGGGGTTGTTGTGACCTAAAGGCAGGACCCTGTACTTAGCTTTCTTGAATCTCATACAGTTGGCTTCGGCCCAATGATCCAGCCTGTCCAGATCCCTCTGTAGGGCCTTCCTACCATCCAGCAGATCAATGCTCCTGCCCAACTTGGTGTCGTCTGCAGACTTACTGAGGGTGCACTCAATCTCCTCATCCAGATCATTGATGAAGATATTAAACAGAACTGGCCCAAAAATTAAAACAACAAGTTCTCCAAAATTCTTTGGTCTTGGCCATCCAGACAGTTTTTTACCCAGCAAAGAGTATACTTGTCCAAGCCATGAGCAGCCAGTTTCTCCAGGAGAATGCTGTGGGAAACGGTGTCAAAGGCTTTACTAAAGTCTAGGTAGGCAACATCCATGGCCTTTCCCTCATCCACTAAGCAGGTCACCTTGTCATAAAAGGAGATCAGGTTAGTCAAGCAGGACCTCCCTTTCATAAACCCATGCTGACTGGGCCTGATCCCCTGGTTGTCCCATACATGCCACTTGATGACACTGAGGATGATCTGCTCCATAACCTTCCCTGGCACCAAGGTCAGACTGACAGGCCTGTAGCTCCCTGGATCCACCTTCTGGCCCTTCTTGTAGATGGGCGTCACATTTGCTAACCTCCAGTCAGCTAGGACCTCCCCAGTTAGCCAGGACTGCTGATAAATGACTGGAAGTGGCTTGGTGAGCACTTCCACCAGCTCCCTCAGTACCCTTGGGTGGATCCCATCTGGCCCCATAGGCTTGTGCGTGTCTAAGTGAAGTAGCAGGTAGCTAACCTTTTCCCTTTGGATTATAAGGGTTTCATTCTGCTCCTCGTCCCTGTCTTCCAGCTCAGGGGGCTGGGTACCCTGAGAACAACTGGTCTGACTGGTAAAGACTGAGGCCAAGAAGGCATTAAGTATCTCAGCCTTTTCCTCATCCTTTGTCACTATGTTTCCCCCCACATCCAATAAAGGGTGGAGATTCTCCTTAGCCCTCATTTTGTTGCTAATGTTTTTATAGAAATATTTTTTTGTGGTCTTTTACAGCACTAGCCAGATTAAGTTCTAGTCAGGCTTTAGCCTTTCTAATTTTCTCCCTGCATAACCTCACAACATCCTTGTAGTCTTCCTGAGTTGCCTGCCCCTTCTTCCAAAGATCATAAACTCTTCTTTTTTTCCTGAGTTCCAGCTGAAGCTCTCTGTTCAGCCAGACCAGTCTTCTCCCCTGCTGGCTCGTCTTTTGGCATGTGGGGATGCTTGCAGATTTCAATGTGCTTTTAGGTAATGTGTGCTTGTGCTTGTGCTTGGTAGGTGGAATCAAGCTATAAACTCGTATGCCAAATTGCAATGTAGAGTTCCCAGCTGTAGAAACCCTACTGTGTAAAATAATATGAGATGAGGGGAAAGACATAGTCCAGAGTCTTCTATCTGAACAGAGTCAGCAGTGGATGGGGGAATAAAGCCAACCACTTTTCTGAAAACCTGAACAGCGTAAATAAACTACGCATTTCAGAAATCTGCCCTTTTGATTTCTTTTTTTCTTGTTACAATAGTTTGCTGATATTTTGTATTTTGCCCCAGTATCCCAAATAATTTTATAAACTGCATTTGATATGTGGAGAGAAAGTTCTATAAGCTTTAAAATCTAGCCACCTCTTATTTTTAGGAAACCATAAAATATTGTAAGAAAAACATTAAAGAGAAGTAAATATCTGTAGCATGCAGTTTGCAAGAAGAAAGATGCCATGTTTTCAACAATCACAGAAATGTTGAAGTGAAACATTAAGAAAGCTCAGCACATATCAAACCCATTTTGAAAAACTCCAGTGAAACACTTCCACAGTCTGCATCAGTAGCCAGTTCGACTCACAGCTGTGTATCTTTACAACATATTCCTAAGTCTCCCTTACTATATATTAAGTCAGTATTTTATTGCCCTGCCCTGCAAGCACCACACAGAGAACAAGCATTTAGGTACTGTCCTTTTTCGTATACTATCTTCTATATTGGAAGGCTACGTGTCCTCCTCATTTATCTTCCCATTTGTAAAATTGTTTAAATTTGCCCTCCTTTTCTTAAACGTCACTCTTACTAAAACTCTTGTCCTGCTACTCTTCCCTAAATTTGCCTACATCTACATTTCTTTAAAGTGTAGTCATATGAGGCCTCATGAGCACTAAGCAGAGCAAAATAATTTCTTTCCATGTCTTACGTGTGATAATCCTGAAATAAAATGTGGTTTCCTCAATAGTTCAATACTTGTAATTCAGTTTTATCTTGTCATCCATTAGATCTTTTAGATGTTTTTTCTACATCATTGCTTCTTACCTAATTTTCCCATCTTTTGGCATTTATGCATTTGACTTCTCCTGAAAGGCAGGACTTCTCTTTACTGGATCTCATCACCGATTTGGATCAGTTCTTCAACTGACAAAGACATTTCTAAATTCTGTGCCAGTTCTTAAAGAATTTTTATTTTGTATTTTGAAAATGCACCATCTACACTATCACACAGCACATTTCTGGAAATATGGATTGGAACCAGCTCTAAGACAGACCTCTGCAGAGCTACATGAGAACTAGTGCTTTTTTTTTTATTTAATTTTTATTTATTTATTTAATTATTTAATTTATTTATTTTTATTTAATAAAAAGTCACTGACAGCTTCTGCTCAAGTGAAGTTTTTAAACTATTTGTATGGTAATTTCATGTGGACTGCATGTTGCTTATGAGAGTGTCACAGGAGACTGTCAAAATCCTTGCTGAAGTCAATATACAGCACAATTGCAGCTTCTTCCTCATTGACTGAGCCAGTTATCCTGTCAGAGGAGGAAATTAAATTGGTTTGACATAATTTGTTCTTAGCAAATCTGTGCTGTCTGGTTTTCTATCACTTAACTTTCCTCTTTAAGCCTATAAATTGACTATTTAATAATCTTTCTCTACTATCTTAGTATTGAAATTTGGAAGTCTTGCTTAATTTCTGAGTTGTCCTTTTTTTTAAAGATGTCACCATCAGGATTTTAGTTTATGGGTACCAAGAAAAATTAAATTTGAACTACCACAAGTGAAATCCAGAAATATGGGTGACCTCAGACGCTTCATCCAGCATTGGCTTAGTGTAGCAACAGTAGATATCTGACACAATTCATGACAGGATAGTAGTACAACTAACTATAGATGCAGGAAATGTAGAACTTAATCTTCTGTGCTTCACCTGCACTGAAACTTTGTGATTGCACTTTGTGATTGATTTGTGTTTGTCAAAAACACTTGATTACATTTTAACTGCCATTCTACAAGCAATCAAAATAAGAACAAGACACAAGGGAAAGTCCTGCCCTTGCAACTCCACAAACAGACCACACTGCTGTCTGACAAATCAAGTGACTGATGTGCAGAAGAGAACGTGTGCTTCGGCTGCTCTGAGAGACTTAAAGGCAGAAAGGGAGAAGTATAGGCCATGGCTAAGCTCCTGATGCCACCAGCAAACAAAGGGAAAGATGGCTTTGAGCTTGTAAAGATCAAAAACAAGGGTCGTACCAGACACATGCACCTTTGAACTGTACACAGTTTCTTCTGGATAAAACATCCTCTTTACATTATCATTAAAATAAGAAGTCCCTTGAATGCTCATATTAGTCCAATTCATATGCTAGTCACTTCAGCATAAACACCTTGGAATCACTGCATATTGGTGTCAAATTCACTGTAACATCAGTTATGCTTTTTCTCTTTGTTTAACAGCATGCAGAGCAAATAACCAGAGATCTTTCTAGGGACAATTCTATGAATATGTACTATGTTTCTCCTTTGCTACATTGTAAGAAAATATCTTAATTTCAGCTGCTAGCAGATTAAAAAATTTTGTTTCTCAGTTGACGCAAACAAAAAAAAATCAAAACATATCTAATTTGTGAGGTACGTCATGAAGTCATTGAGCTTCTCTGTCAAAAAGCAAAAGGTCCATAGGGACTGTTCACATTTTCCATCTTTCTTGAGGCTTTCAGATGGAGCCATAAAGGATTTATGAGTGAATTAGGCAGCAAGCCTCCATGACTTTGCTGTGCTTTAGATATTCCTTGTAATTATTCCTTCCTTAGTCTTAAATTCCCATAAATAATAATTATATAGAAAGGGTTGGGAGGTGTTTTTTTGGTTTTGTTTTGGTTTTTTTTCCCCTTTTCCTTTTACGTATGAGAGTGACTTAAAATGTTTGAGCTCTCTTCCCTGCAGTAGTCATGTAACCACCTCCTGTCTAGACAGAAATATCAATATATTCTGGCCATATAAAGAAAGGCCAGGAAAGAACAGTAGAAGGCAAAAGACAAAGAGACCTGGGATTTGAGGAGGTCTCTCAGCAAATATTCATACCAATATTTATTGTGTTTATCCAAATAAAAAAATCATCCCAAGTATGTTTTAAAAAGCATATAGTGCTTACATAAATTTCTGCTTTCACTGGGCTCTATGATATTTTCTTTGCATTTTGGATGTTTTTTCCTTCAAGAAAGTCATCAGCAACAAACTCAGGATTTATGTAATTCAAAGGAGAATGAAAGTACAAACACCTAAAGAAAAATTAATGCTGGCATGTACAAAACAATAAGACACTCAAAGTGTAATGCAAAAAATGTCAGTAGACTACTTCCAGCCACTACAACAGTTCGTAGACTGAAAGCAGAGCTCCAGTATAACTATATGGTGCAGACAGTCTTCATTGGTGCCTTACAATATATGCATTTTTTTTATACTTTCTTTTCATTTGACTCTGGACGACATTAATGAAACAGACATTTAAAAAAAAAATTCTATCATAAGTAGAAAATGTTAAACTTAGGAAGAGTCTTAAAGAGACTCTATTTCTGTCCGTTCCTATTTTTACTTTCATTGTATTGAATTTCTTGCTTTTGAAGTAATTTCATTTTGGAAACTTTACTCAGGAGCATACAAAAAAAAAGATGATATTGATGAAAATCTGGCAACAATTACTGAGGCAATTTAGTAGTCTCTGATGTTCACACAATATATGAACATACCATTGAAGAGGACAGTAATTACCAAAATAAACATGTGTTTGGCAGGCATGTTTGTCTGTCTGCATGTGCATTCTTGTGTTTTCAACTGTTTCCCAGTTGAACAAATGCATATGAACATTAACTCTATTAAGTACTTTCAAGGAGAAGTCTTTCCAGGAAAACATAGTGAAAAATTTAGAAGAAAATAGGAATTTTGCAAATGTAAAAAGTCCCCATATTATGAATATTTTTTTTGCTATTCATCTTTTCCTTCTAAGAAAGTCAATCAAATGTTTGCAGAATTTACATTCCTACAATTAGGATGTTTCATTCCTGGTTATATAGACTTCTGTTATTTTTAAAATGCTGACAAACGGTTAACATATTACTGAAAGATGGGTAAAAAAAGCCACCAGGTGAATGGATGTCAGTATAGTCTAGCACATGTACACATGCTGAAATTATGTTTTTGCATCCCAATAATATTATATTCTTTCATACAGAAAAAAAAATCTGATGTCTGCTCGCTTTTTTTAACCTGTTGAAGATCTCACTGAATTTCTTTGAAGGAGGCATTTGTAAAAAAAAAAAATGTGTAAGAACTTTAGATTTGGCTCAGAGTAGCAGAATGGGTAATAATTAACTCTCTCAACATAAGATTTGTGTGGGCTGGTTCAATCCATCCTTTTGAAAAGATGATCTTTCCTGCTCCCTCAGGTTTACCGAAGATGCATTGCTTTAAAACTGCAGTCTTGAATTTTTCCTGAAATTGTTTACTTTTTTCCTCCCTCACAATCCCTGCTTTTGGTATCCTGTTTTAAGTGCTGTGACATCATACTGCACCACCTGAAAGCACACAGCAATTTGTTTAGACAGTATAGCTTTGGGGGAATATTTATAGAGCTGCCTGTGCCCTGAAAGCCTGCCATGGAACAAAACAAGCTTTAATCTTTTGGGGACCTACATGATCAAGTCAAATGCCAGCATTGACACTTGGTGTGATTAAACAGGCTGTTGTATCTTTATAAACTGATTATACAGTGATGCTGGCTGTTCTGCCAGAGGGAGGTGGCATTAATGCTAACAATCTGAGAAGAGTCTCTTTTATCCTCTAACATTAGGTTTGTTGCACCACTGATGTCAAAGGGATAGCTGATGCTACCACAGAACCTCAAGCTACCATGAACACAACACTATTAATTTAATCAGCTATAATGTCAGTGCCTATTGAAGTTACCTGACGTTCTGCCATGTGTCACAGAGGGCACCATCATCATACAGACGCTTTCTGCAATAGAAACAATGGCAGTCATGGTGAGACTTTTCAGGAAAATTAACTGAATGAATATTTTGTACCTGATAATGTTGACATCTATATTAATGTTTGATGGCAGGTGAAAAAAGGCTTCCTATAAATCAAAGGAGTGAAAAATGTCAAGGGTTTGTCTAGGCTTTTATTAGCATTAACTGGTATTTGATACTCGTTGAAGGCAGAACATAAAATTTCTATTTGTTGCATGTTTTCTAAGAAGGAAAAAATTGTCTGTTGCAGGAAAATGTTTGAGGAGAAAAACTAGGAGAGGTGAGAAGTATTTTATGTTCAGGGCACAGGAGCAGAGTCTGGTTTGACTTATTTTTCTGACTTGTACAACCTGTAAGATCTTAGACACATCATTTCATTACAATATGCCTCTTCTCCATAAAGTATGTCTCTTTCCTATAATTTGCCTGTGCCTCCTTATGTCTCTTCCCTATCTTGCCTGGATGATCACTTTCTGGAGTCAAACAGCAGCCCCTTCAAACATGGAAGCAGCAGGTGGTTTGAGAAGCCCAAAGACTTCATGTGCAGGCTCACAAGACACACAAGTTGGTGGTTTTTATTCTCTGTCAGTAACACCTGGGAGAGTCCATAGTAGAGAATACAGTTTCAAAACTGCTTATATGAGCAGAGCGTTTCCCAATTTAAAAGGTGAAGCAGTACAGAAAATAAATTAGATCTTGGGCTTCTTAAATGCCAGGAAACTTATGTAAGCAGGACTGAAAACATTGTAAAATGTTTATGTTTTGTCATTTTTCCCTCAGGAGACAAAGGAAACAGTATACATCTCCTCCCTGCTTATCTTCAGGTATTTAGTAACTATAACTACATCCCAGCATTGGCTGCTTAGTAGAAACAAATACTTCTATAGGACATCTGTTTTACATGCCAGTTAAATATTTCTTTCTTCAAAAATATCTGCAGGAATTCCCTTGTTTCTGACTGAGAAGAAATTACTGTTACTTTCTATTAAGAAAAACGAAGCAATTTCCAACTTGCAAATTTTGGCTTCAGATTTCAGTTTAGGCCAAGGCCCATTTCTGAGAATACTCTTGTGCCCATGCAGACAGGTACTGAATTCAGTGAACTTCCTGGGGATGTCTGCAACAACAGGGCCTAAACACTGACCCAAATAGAGAATGGACACCCCTTCGTGTTACCACGGATTACATCCTTCCTATTGTATCTCAGAATCACAGAATGGTTGAGGTTAGAACTCTGGAGGTCATCTGGTCCAATCCCCACATTCAAGCAGGACCACCTAGACATCATCAGAGACACAAAGACATCAAGAAATCATGTACAACATGATGTCTTACTTAAAGGCTTTATCTGTTCCACAGGAGAGACCAATGCAGTTTTAAAATGAATATTGATATGAAATGGAGATTGTTGACATTTTTAGAGGAGCAGATAAGGTCTTAAAGGGATTTAAATTTCAAAAATTCCACAAATCTGAGTCCTTAGTCCTAGCCGTCTCACTTACAGCAGGTTCTCAAGGATGAACCATACTGTCTATGCTAGAAACTTGTGGCATTGGATCTACAGGCATCAAGGTTTTCATTTCCACATGTTCATAACTGGATCTTCCATGAAAATTGAGCACACAGATGCCCTTGAAAATTGAGTCCCTCATTTTGCATGTCTTCCTTAACATGGTCTTCATTTTAAACCGACACAAACTGAGGTTTCGTAGTCTCCAGTTTCAAGGCAGAAAGAAACCTGTCTGATTTCTGATTTCTAATGCTTGTTCACCAGCCTAACTATACAAGTTTCTGTCTTGGTAAAACGGTTTTCTATGCAAATGTCCAACTGTTTTGAAGTATGCTCAGGTGAACATTATATGAGGAATACAATTCTGAAGTTTGCATTTAGACAAATGAAAAATAGAAGCCTGTTAATTCAGTTGCATGCTGCTGTAACTGGTATCAACAGGAAACGAAGTTAGGCTGCCCACTTCTATCTTCATACACTCAGATGCCAGCACCACTTTTTATTCCATTCAGCTTCTACTTGTCTTTACCTCACCTTCCTACTCCACAAGTTGCTTCTGTCCCTAGATTGTCTTCCTTTCTACTTTTTCTTCCTGTGCTACTCTACTTTCTACATCTCTCTTTTGCATTCTAGACTCAGCTCCTTTTTGACATACCTGTCAACCAAGAAAAGTAAGCACAAAATGCGGGGATATGGTATGTGAGAAAACATGCTAACAATTAAGATAAGGATTTGTATCAGTAAGTAAAAGTTGATAAGCAGTCTTGTCTAAATAGTTGACGGTGAGAACGTGAGAATGACAGAAAATGTTTGAAATGGCTGAGAACTGTATTGGGTTACACTGAAAACAGGAAAATCAGGGATAGGAAAAATACTAGGAAGGAGATACTTTTTGAATAGAGGGCTATTTGGGGGTGTTCATGAAACAGGTAACTATTAGAGTAAGCACTGCTATTGTGACAACATTGGATTAGGAGGTTAGGGGCGGGTTTAAATTTATTTTTATATTATATAATATTTAAGCTCTTAGGAAGAAAATGAAGAGGAGGCAGTGGTTACTATTTGTTTGCTTATATATCATCCCAAACATAATCCAAATTTACATCAACAATAGATAACAATGGACAATTTATTTGCTGGGATTTGTCTTTTGACATGATACTGTTTGAGTCAGGATCTTAACTTACAGTACTATATTTAAATGCCTATTGACTAAATAGAATAATTGCTGCAGAGCAGCTACTATTTTTATGCCCTTAAAGTCATTTTCTCAAGGATGAGTGTATCTGGTTTTTTTTAGTTCCTGATTGCTAGTATAACAACATGGTGGTTAGTACAATGTTTACATTAGTTTATTTCTTTAAGATAATTTAACAACCTTGTCTTTATTCAGGTCCTCAAATCCATCATTAAGCATCAAAATAATAGTAACTTATTTTTTTCAGAATAGCTCAGAACCCACAAATCCAACCCAAGTTACTAAAATTTGTAGGTGCTCATAAAGCCTTCAGATCAGACAGCTTGTATTTAAGACTAAAACATGAGTTTAGGAACTTAACATTAACAAAAAAAAATCGAATAAATTCTAAATCTGTGAGCTCTAGGAAATGAAAAATTTTCCTGTTAAAGAAGAAGTGATACTTCTTTGACAAAGAGATAGAAAACAATAGAAGTTAAACTTTCAAACAACACTATGTTGAGTAAACCATGAAAAATACAAAGAACATTATACTAAGGAGTAGAGTTTATGAATCAACATTCAGTCTTTAGTATTTTGGTTTAGAGTGTGCTCATGTATTTTATGGATATCACCGACTGTCCTGACCTATGGAAAGTTTACCAGAAGATTCTGTCTCTACAACCTAAAGAATCCCTAAGATTTTTATTTTCATTTAATTATGATTTTAATTTACTTCTCCTTAGAACTACTTGCAATTTTTTCATCCCTACCAGACAAAGCAATCACGTCTCTTTGACTGCACCAACAACTACACTTCTTCATTAGATATGTGTGAACACTTACGGTCTTCCTTTCTTGTCTTTTCCTTTTCTCAGGAAATTAGCTTGGTGGCATCCTGAAAAGATCTTAGCAATAAAATGTAAGTGAAGGGTTTGTTGGTGAATCCTGCTACAGGATTTCTTAACATGAGCATTGCCTTCTTTTGACTTTTGCTATGTCTGGCAGGGAACTGCGTCACTGTGTACAAAACCATAGCACTTTGGATGAAACAAGATTCAAAATTTTCAGAAACAAAATATCTTTTTTTGTTGTTGTTTTGCACCAGCCTTACAAAAATCTAGTCTGACCCTTCCTCAGACATCAGTTCCTCAGAAACTGAGGAAAGCCCCAGAGTGATTAAAACACATACTCAGGAGTGTGCAGTGACAAACATATCTAACATTGTTCTGAGCTGTCATGATCTGCAGTAAATGCCAGACTTTCTGCAGGTTTTTACATCAAGAAATCTCTGATCAGCACTTTAAAAATTAAAATAACATCAAATTGACAAGGTTTGTTCAGAAAATCAATACAGATTTTTTACACACTCCTTGGTTAATACTAGTTGTCTTTTAAGCCTTTGTTTCCATCTCCCCTAAGTGTTGGTATTTCCATATGTCCTCCACAGAGAAATTCCAACTATGAACATTTTTTTCTGTCTTAGCTATTCTGCCACTCATGTTAAAAGCTGATCTGTGATTTCTAAAAATAACTGGTAAGAGGTAATAAAACCGTGTCTAATATAACTGCCATTCCATCACAAGCTTGTGAGCTTAGTGTTATTTTTACATGAAAGCCTGGCTGAGTCAGAAAGACACCAATAATGAGGGGAAGATTCTTTTTTTGTGGCAAGATCAGTGAGAAAGCTCTCCGTTGAACACATAATGAAGTTCCTCATTAAACTCCTTCTATTACTGCATCACATTTTGGAAAATGGGATTTAAATAAATCTGTAGTATTTTTCTTAACTGTTGGAATCCTGCCAGAAATAGGAGGTGAGGGAGAGCAAGGGACTGAGGTGAATTAAGACTACTTGATGATTTTAAACAGAAAGCAGGCACTTCTGGACAGATTTGAGTAAAAAATCTAGGACTTGATATAACCAAGATTCTTCACTAGCTGTATTAGCAGCTGTTATTCCAAGATTAGCAGTGATTTTGGATGTAAATTGAGGCATGGTGACTCACATGTCTGTTTTTGAAAATCTTTGCCTGAAACCCTGTGTTTGTACAGCACAACATAAAGACGCACATTGTGGAAGACATTCTTCGTTAATGCTGCAAGGTATACTGAGAGGAAGCTGGATTTTCAAAATGCACTGAAAATACATGGGATGAGGGGGGAGGTGGGTGGCAAAAGTAGGGAGGCAAAAATAATGTGTACCATGTTTACATCACAATTAAGTGCAACTTCTTGCAAAAATCCGGTAATAGAGTATTTTCTTGTGCATCCACTGGGCATCATTGCCACCTTTTCCACGCAGTTATACCATAGTATGAATTATGGCAACAGTTGTTTGATTTCCTAGTGTAACTCTTTAATAAGTATTATAGCACCATTAGGGACCACTGTTTCTTTCAGTGCCTTCCTAAACCCAAATACCACCGGAATCACCGCTGACTTATGCAGACTTATGATGTCCTTATCAGAGGTACACTTATGCAGATATATAGCAAGATTCAGAAGGCTTTTACGTCTGAACTGTATGTTCACACACATATTAGATACAGTGGTCAGTGTACCAGAGGAAATTATACAGCCCATTTTGCCTTTCATTTTTTTCATGCACTATTCAGAGGATTATCACTCCACCCGTGCTGTTTCCCACAGAAGAGGTGTGTAAATTCACAGTGTTTAGACATACTAAAATTAATATAGATATTTTAAGGGCTCTAATTTTTGCTTATGATTGTCTATGAATGAATCTCCCTGACAGATTCATCTTATGCATATACTACAGGATCATCATGATAAGGTGTTGCTGTATAGTACATGACTAAGTACAATGCAAGGGAAAAATACAGTTAATACATTGACTCGGGTAAAAACAGGTATATACAGACTGCTTTATAAAATTGAAACACAGACACATTTTTAATGATATGGGGAAATGGAATTTTCGGGAAGAAATTACATAACAGTGAAAAATAATGGAAGCATCAATGAGAACTAATAATGTCCACCTATAAAATCATTTAACAAGTAAACACAGCACTGTCTTCTCATTTTCAGTCTCACTGTGACCTTCTGGTAATTGCTAAATCTGGATTGAGGTTTACCACATGCTAAAATCATGATCTTTTTTATATTTTACTCCTATTTATTTTATAGTATTTTCTGGCCTTATCAGTTATATTCAGCATCTGTTTCCTTTATAAATATATTCCATAGTTTATAAAAGATTTAAGCAAGAAACCAGCTTCTGAAGGTTTTCTTTGAAGAATCTAATTCTTCACCTTTGTGGTCATTAGCAATTACTCAATTTTTAATTGAGCATAATTAATATTTTTTTAGTACTTTCAAAATGCAAGACCTGCAAAATAAATAAAACATTGAATGATCTGCACAGCCTTCCCATTGTATTAATGTTAAAGTAATGAAGGGGTATATTTGTTAATGTATAGTGACATCATGGTGAGTTGTTTTGCTTGGATAGTGTCATGGTTTAACCCTAGCCAGCAACTAAGCACCACACAGCCACTCAACTCAGCCCCCTGCCCCTGGTGGGATGAGGGAGAAAATCGGAAGAGTAAAAGTGAGAAAACTCACGGGTTGAGATAAAGACAGTTTAATAATTGAAATAAAATAAAGTTAAAAAAACCCCATAGAATATATAAAGCAAGTGATGCACAATGCAATTGCTCACCACCCACTGACCGATGCCCAGCGCATCCCCGAGCAGTGGCTCAGTTTATAGATTGAGCATGATGTCATACGGTATGGAATAGCTCTTTGGCCAGTTTGGGTCAGCTGTCTTGGCTGTGCTCCCTCCCAGCTTATGCACCTGGCAGAGCATGGGAAGTTGAAAAGTCCTTGACAAGTATAAGCACTACTTAGCAACAACTAAAACGTCAGTGTGTTATCAACATTATTCTCATACTAAATCCAAAACACAGCACTATACCAGCTACTAGGAAGAAAATTAACTCTATCCCAGCCAAAACCAGGACAATAGTCATATTATTTTGCTCTATCAATATTAGAATTGTCTGTTAAGGCAGAAAACAGGCTTAGAAAATATCTTCAAAACTTAATTTTGTCACCCTGATTGGAACAGAGTGTGTGGTAATATAATGCTACTTGAATCATACAGAACTTCTCAGCAGCAGCTCTGAAAGCACTTCATACATAAGGAGAGTGACAGGTGATTTCCCTAAAGGGATTTAGCAAGCCCCTGGCAGTACTTAGAATAGATCCCAAGTCTGCTGAAACACATTCCAATGCTGTCCTGACTGACTAGGAATCTTACTTTTTTGGAGAGAAATTAAACTTAAAGGGGATATAGACATTAAAAACAAATTTCAATATCCTTGCAAAGTGATTCTTTTTTGTCAGGGAAAGTGGTTTTTCTTTGTCCACACAACAAAATTATTAAGTGGTAGCTCGGCAATGTATTTTAAAGATATTAGAAACATTATAAGTGACTACAGACTGCTAAGATATGCTCCATATGTGCACCTGACCATTACATCTTCTGTTCATGTGTTCGAAGGGAATGAGCCTGTTAATGTAATTCCCTCTTGCCTTTACCTTAAAATCTCATTTAGAATTAGGAAACCACTGACTTGGTGCCTGCATTTAAGCTCTTAAGTCAAATCACAGGTTTCACTGGTGTATTAAAACCCCAGCTTTACCATTTTATTTGCTATTCTTGCATTTGTTTTCCTTTCACTAATTCTTGATACAAAAAGTCCTCTACCTCCTCTATCTCCAATTTTTAACACATATGTATTTTTGCTGTCTGTGTCAAGATCATTGCTTCAGATCACATACAAATTTGTAGTTTTGTACAAAGGCAGCGTTGTCACTACACCATTTTCCCTGGTCCTAAAAGACTAAATAAAACAAAAGGAAGACAACAAACAAGTACAACAAACCCCACCAAGCTCTTACTATAGGCAGCTGTAGAAAGAGCATTCCAAAAAGTGGCCAGACATCAGTTTCCTATATTGATGTAACCATCCAAGTTCCAGAATGAAAGTATTTCAGTTAACCTTGAAACTGTTGTTTTGTTTTGTTTCCCTGTGATTATCTTAGTGATATAATCACTGCAGCAAATTGACTGTAGGCAATATATGTATGGGCAATATGATGTAGGTACCCAGCCGTGTTCTGCATGTATGTAGAGTTCCTCACCACTGTGGGAATATCTGCACTTCATTTTGAGGAGGACTCTAAGAGCGTCCCTTGACCAAGCTTGCTGGAACCTGCACTTGGGAACATGTGGAACCACATGATCATAGGTGGCAGTTTATTAATCCCCCAGGACAGGAGGTGATCATCTCAACAAGGAGTGAAAGTCAACATGAGGCAGATTATCCCGTACTCAAGCTTACTTTCAGAACAACTCTTTGTAAGTGATACACACATGAACTACTTGATCTCTTTCAAGAGCGAGAAAGATAGCTAAAGCCAACTGTTATTTTAATAATGCCTGTAAGACCTAACACAGATGAAAGCCATACAGCACTAAGCGCTGAGTAAAACTCTAGTCTCTTACTGAACTGTGTGACAAGAAGCTTTGATATCACTATTATCTAGAGGAAGAAATAAAATGTTGAACCTATAAACAGGACTCAAACCCAAAATTCCTGCTTCTAAGGCCCCAGCTTTAGCCACAGAAATTTTTTTTATTTCTCCTAATCACAATCTTTTAAAGGATGGAGTATTGGTTTCCTGGTAAATATGTGTCTGTAAACAATACCTCTTTATATTACAGATAGGATCTGTTTGGGATAGCTGTGCCCTGTCACAGGGAATTAAGTCTCAAAGGGTTACTCTGAACATCCCAACTCAATCTGTCCTAGAGCAAGAGAGTAATCTGAATCCTTTCCATGCAAGCACTATAAATATTTTATTACCTGCAATTCTCAGTTCACAAAGAATAAGCTCTTACAACCCATGTAGGCCCCAAATTTTACCTGCATAATAAAATGATCTGTCAAATAGCAAGAATTCTTTACCTTAACTATTGATTTGGTTCAGGTGCTGGCAAAAAGTGTTAATTTTTCATGAGTCTCAGCACAGATGATAAAACAGCACAGAGTTTTCAAAGTATCAATCATCTCAAAAACTCCATGTGCCACAGCCCCATAATCAGAAGGAATGAACAAAATCTCCTACAGCACAAAGGAATTCTCATTTTCTTCTGGATTTTTTAAATCTTGTAACTGCCTGAAAGTCCATACTGAAAGCAGTACAGTAGTCACCATGAGAAGGATCAACGGTACCCCACAATTACAACATACATTTATCTGAGACACATCAATAATTTTTGAAAACACTTCTGGAAATTAACATAGCTGAAGTTTCTTTTTGTGGTAACTGCTGCTAAATGTAGATGTTTTATTCCAGCAACTTTGAACTGTAAAATTTGGTAAGTTAAATGCTACCCTATATGGAAAGAATCAATCATAATACAATTCTATACTTTATACTGTGTTCTGTGTTCCAGCTTGCAGTGAGATAGAGCCAAATCTTGTCTGAAAGTAATTTTCAGAAACAAATATGCTTTTACTTGTAAAAGATAATTTCTACAGTAAATGTTTTCTCTAAACCTTCATTTTCTGCCTAGCTCATATCCCCTTTAGAAAAACCTTAATAAAAAAAACCCACTCTGTTCTCTCTCAATTATGTTTTCATTGTCTTAAATAATATTCTAACAAATAGATTTAGAGCATGACTTATTTGGTAACTTATTTGGCAGAATTAAATCTATTGCAGAAATAAGAAAATAGTCAATTAGAGCAAAGAGGACTAATTAGCATTTGTAAAAAAGTTTTATTAAATGCTTTTAAAGTCTCAGCTTGCGAGCAATTAAAACTCCGTACTGTTCCAAAGCAACAATTTTGTGCATTCATGTCCCCTACCTACATGCCCCTTCCTATGGAAGCAAATGCTACAATCTGCAGAAGCCCTGCAGGTGGCATTCCTATTTGAAATCATGCTGGTGTAGGCCACATTTTAGACCTTTGTTTCAGAACTGAGCACAGAATTGAGAAGTTTTTAGAGGACCTGGAAGAACTGAATTTTCGTGTGATTTCATCCTTTTAAGGAGATATAATGTTTTAAAACACTTCTTTGTCACTGATTGGTATCCTGTGTGGACAACTTAAAAAAAAAAAAAAAAGTGATGAACTTTACCTTCCAACAACAAAGAATTTAAAAATTATTTAATAACTTAGTGCTTAAAAACCAGAGTCACAAAGACTGACATCACGATGGGAATCTGGAATAGGAGCTGCAAATAGAACTTAGAATTGTTTTCACTGACTGTGGCTTTATAGAAAGATAATCCTTCCTTCCTCCTAAAATGTCAACATATTAGTTATGGAAGAGATACAGTTTGGGAGTATTTATGCAGATTACTGCACATAAATTCTATTTCATGAGACCAGCATTCATAACCATATTTCCTCATTAAAAGTCATTTTGAAAATGTATTTACTCTTAAAGTAAAATCTCTGATGGAGATGTGTTATTGAGAAGTTGCTCCAGAAACACAGCAGTCATATATTCATCAAGGAGGGAAATGACAACAGAGATACAAGAAACAAGAAACTTGGCTGCTCTTCCAAAAAAAAAAAAATTACACATGTACAAGAACACAGGTTTAAAAGGAAAATTAATCTAAAAAGCTGACAAAAAGACAAACTTTCTTTAATGAATGTACTGGAAGCAGCAAATGGTATATGCATTGCGTAGCAAACTCGTGCTATTCTTGTTGAGAAAAATCTTTCAGCACAGTCCCATAGTGTGGAAGAGCTTTGCACTGTGTTTTCAGCTTCCCAGCTTGGTTACCCATTTTGTTGTCTGTCATGCTATTCTACAAAACTGTACTAAGGACTCTACACTTCCCCCTCACAAGAGACACTTCAATGCCAGCGAGCTCTTTGGCTCTAGCAATGTTGCCATTCCAAAGAAGTTGCCAGTGTTGCTAATTGAACTATCGCGGCTCCTGCTGTTCACATTATTTTATCCTGTCCCTAAAAGCAGTGGGAAAGGTTCTCCTTGTACAATTTAACTATGAAGAATTATTCTGCAAAACAACAGAAAGAAGTTAATGATGAATTGGAAGCTATTCACTAATAATGGATAAAACTTGTTAAGTTAAAACAGCAAAAAGCATTCAATGTTTTAACTGAAGAGTGCAGATTCTATTCACTTTAGTGTGTTTGTGTTTGGCCTGGTTTATACAGACAAAGAATTGAAGAAAAACTGCAGTTTTTCCTGGCATATTTGAAATAGTTTGTTCCTAAGTGAATAATGAGTGCTGCAGCTTCCCCTTGAAAAACAACTCAACTTGTTCTGCCAACCCAGCCTTGTTCCCTTTTTCTATGCTGTCAAACATTGCTTTCACGCACTCCATGGAAAAGATGAGACCTCTCTTTTATAAATGTTCTCTTCTCAGTTCAAGCTTCAAGCCAAGTAGCTGTCCGGCAGCATGGTGTTTTAAAGTTGTCGCTTCACCACCACCTTCCTGAGCAGTAATTTCACACGACTAACCAAACTGGACCTGGGGGACAGAACTAAGATTCCATCCCCAGTGAAGAGAGCTCAGACATTGACTATAGGATGGGACACAAAGTCCCATCAAGGCTCAAGGCTTGACTTTATAACACGCTTTTAGCAGCTGTCAGACAGGACATCAAGCCTTTCACATTGTAACTAGAATACCTATCCCAAAATACATTAAATACATAAATATTTGTTAGTTCCACTAATGGAAGTGTCTTGACCACCATCATGTGGAATCATCTTAAAATATCAGAGGAAAGAACTTTTCTGACAGAGTGCTTACTATAATTTGTTGGTTTCTATTTGAATAAGAGATCTAGGAAGATGGTTCCTGTCTGAAGTATTTTGCTGGATTATCAGACATGACATGATGGTATGTTTAATTATCTCTTCTCTCTCTTAAGCATTTGTAGAATTGCACAAGGGACGCTGGTGCACATCTATAAATATCCATATCTATCTTTTTCTCTATCTATCTTTTTATCCATTCACATCCGTCTATTTTATCACAAAGTAGCTTAATATATCACTTATCTAAGGATATCCTGTAAGACTACCTAAGTGCCTATTTGAGTAGTGAATCAAGGACAAATGCTGAACTCAACTGAACTGAATAATAACTGAAAGAAATGCTGAACAGAATGCTGAAACAGCAGCTGAAACTGAATAATAGTGAGGCTGGGGTGGTGCATGGGAAAGAGGCCACCGTTTGGGGAGCTGTCATTATGCAGAGAGAGTTACTGAAAGAGAACCTCTGCCTTCTACTCTTGTGTGGAAAAGTTTACACAGACCCACTCAGGGTAAGCCTGTGGTACTTATAAACTTAGGTCTAGCATAGGGGAGTGAACTATTTGCTACTTGCCGAGTAATAGGTGGTCCCATTATAGGAGCAGGGCTAGACTAGGAGTGTTTCTTTTCCCTAGGGAATAGAGGTAAGACAAAATCTTATCAAGCTTGCCTTCCTTAGTCCAATAACAACAAAGGGCATGACTGCAAAAACACGGTCTTCTAGGTTTCTTGCCAGCCTTCATTCAATGTTTGGCCCTTTCTGCCTAAAAAGGCAAAGTTCCTTTGCCTTCCCTTTACAAAGCATAACTTACCAAGAATAAGTAATTTCAAGTATTTCAAATGTGAGTTTACTGTACACTAGTTGGCTTAGGAGTGGTTGGCACTTTGCCAGCAGTACCCACCATGCCCGACTTTCTGACAGGGAAAGAAAAAATGGTGCTCACTGAAGCAAAACCTTCCAACAGTGTATGTTTATTGGGAAGGTGACCAGAAAGAACTTCTGTGATCATCCAGTGTGACCTCTTGAATATTGAAGAATATTCAAGAATTAAATGTAATCTAGAATATTACATTCACCTGATTGCCCCATGTTTTGCACTCCTGTTTAGCTAGCAAGTGACAGTGCAAAGCGTGATTCAGTCTCATCTCTGTGGATTAAAACTGCAGGTAACGTGCAGCACTGATGAAAACTACTAAAGAAATCTAACTGAGCTGAAGCATGAAACAGTGCATATAAAATTATGACCTTAAAATGGGAGAGAGGAAAAATATTCCTAAATAACATAATGACAGCAATAAACCCACCATACTAACACAAAAATCACTATTTCATTCATCCAGCCATCCATCACTGAACAAACGTTATAGGTATCAACTTAGTGTCTACAGTATGCTAAAAGCATCATCTCTAGCCAAAACATCTCCTAGCCAAAAGGCATGGGGAATAAAAATCTAGACTTGGACAATGGTAATCTATAGTCTGACAAAACAAGAAGTCTCCGAGAAACCTTAATCTGTTAAAATATGCTACTGACAAAGTTTTCATTTGTGGTTTCTATAAGCATCATCTCTACCTAGAGGATTCCTTATGCTTGGATTTTCAGCGCAAGTGTTAGCTAAGAGACTGGTTGAAAGTAATTCAAAACTTTAAAAGGAAAATTTCCAGAACATTTGAAAATAATTTCTTCTTTTTGAGAGGGTTATTAAGGACAGTATGAAAACAGGCACTTAAGAAATGCAGTCAGCATGATGATGTGATATAGTGCTAGTCTTTGGCTAAGATAACTCGGAAGAGCAAGGAGATAAAAAATGTTCTTTGTAATGTGAGCATCTTGGACAAACAAGGCTAATGGGTTTGTGGACCTCCTCATGTTTCCGAAAGGCATCACATTGTACAAGAAGTACAGCACGTCTGTCAAACAAAGTTGATATGAATCAGGCCTCAACAAATAGAAAGGCAGACTTTAATCTGCAGTTGCAGATTTTCTATCTTTTTGGTAAATATTTTTGTTTGTAATATATTAAGAAGTGTACAAGTATAACACAAAAAAACCCAAACAAATACATTTTGCTGTGAGAAGAGATAATTTTAAATCTATTTAAAGCTCTTTCATCTGCTAAATAGATTACCAAGGTTTACTCATTACAGCAGAGCAGACCCTAGATCTTCCAAGAGAACTTTGTACCAGTTTGAGACAAAACCAGTTTAGTCTACTTCCTTAATAGTCTTTAAACATAAAGTGCTGCCTTAAATAGATTTGGCTGAAAAATGGTGTCCAGCTGTTGCAGGATCCCTGTTGCCACATAAATTAAGTGCAACTACTTTGAAACATCTTTTACAATCCTGCAGTGCCTGGACATGTACTATATTTCTGTAGAACTTAAAGATATGTCTCCTCTGCTATCCTGAGCATTGTGACAAAAGCAGAGAACTGAATTTTTTATGCTTTCTGCTTCCGAAACCTTAAGCTTATAGCTCTCCATATTTGTTCCACTTACTACGGGATAACTACTTCTGCCAAGGAATGATCAAGATATTTCTCAGTCACATGTTTCTCTAACATGTTCTTTGTCCAGAGATCGCTGCAGGATGATAACAATATGGAAGAAAGATATGAGAATTCCTTTTAAAAAAACCTTGGCCAATTGCTGTGCAAAAAAAGAAAAAAGAAAGAAAAGAATATTGACAGCTGAGCAGAGCAGTTCATGGTTCAAAGCATAAAATTTGATTATTTTTGTAATATTTACAATTTCTTTCATGTTATATGATAAGCTCAAATTCTACAAGTCCTTCACATATTCAGAAATCCCATTAAATTCATTCTCAGAAAGAAAAAACTTACAAAACTGGCACCCAAATAAATTATCTGTCTTTTCAGCTTTTTTGTCTACTTTTTTAATGCAGTGTCAGTTTCACCATATTTTTATGGATTATCAGAAAAATAAATTAGTAGATTATCTAAACTCATTACTTTTCAAGAAAGAAACCTTGAGAGACAGAGAAATATTCTGTTATAGCATAAGAACTTTCTCTTTGCTAAACTCCATTCACCACAAGCAATAGTTGTACTTCAAGGTTACCTCACCGCTCCCTTCAGGAGTCTCAAGTTTCTTCCAGTTAGTAGCTTGGCAACCCTGTCTATCTTCCTGTCCTTATTTACTGGCAATACAGACGGTGCTGGATAGTTAAAAACAAAACAAAACACACACCCCCCAACAAAAACCCAGAAAAATAATATTAAAAAGATATCAGGTATTTATTTAAGTCATTTTGTATAGGCATATTGCCAGATGTTTTTAAATGCCAGCTTCAGTTAGGATTAAATGCCTTTCTGTTGTTGTTCTTCTTCTTCTAAGTAAAAACATTTAATATTACTGAAAGACAGGGGAAAAAGACCCAAGTGTGGTATATAGAACAAGCCCCACCAGCTAGCTTTTTTTGTCACCGTGTCATTCTTGACAATTTTCTGGTGGATCTCAAAATTAATCATGTTGCTGGGTTGCCAGATTGATGATCCGTAACAGGGTGGCTTGTTGCTTTTTAGGAAGCAGTTAACGCCATTTGATTAAAAGCTGGAGAGGGACTAATGACAGGTAATATTAGGAAAGGAAAGCCTGAGAGAGAGTGGTCAGGCAACAGGGCCAATTCATGTGAGACAAACTGGCAGCAGACTAGGAAATTGTACTTATTTTGGGAGGTTTAACTTGAATTAATGAACAGTGCCCTATGAGAAGGGTCAAAAAAGTAATCTGGCTGTACTATTACTTCATTTGAGGCTCTTAAAAAAGTTATCTGACCTACAGATCTCCTGTATCTCTACTGTTGAGAAAATTGTAGCCTTCTTTATTTTTACTCTTTATCTCTTTCTGTGTTTTTCTGTCTCTGGTTTGTTGGGTTGGTCATTGGTATGGTTTGTCGTTTTTTTTCCCTTTTTTTCTGTTCACTTATTAAAAACTACCTTACTTCATTTTTATCCTTTCTGCTCTGAACTTTGCGATCTCTTTTCCAAGTTGTCTGTTTCCTGGCTATGGATTACATGTGTTTTTGCTGCCACGCAAAACAGCCACAGAAATAGGCAACTTGGACTGGTTATATCCAGTCTGAATGTCCAACACATAAGCTGCTTCAGCAACTGGCTGCATGAAGTGGTACTGTGGAATCAGGATTATGATAGGTGACTTTCAAGGAGCAACCGATAGCTTTGCCAGCAGCTGCTGGAGCACATTACAGGGCGGTAGTTGGAACGTGTCCAGGGTCATGCAGATTTATCCACTCCCACGGCATTTCTCTACTGCTCTGCACATTACTCTCATCTTTCAACCCTCCCTGAGAATGCTGAACTAGGTTGGGGAGGAAAGATATTAAACATATATTTAGTGGCACTATAAGTGAAAAGTACAAAATTGATTTTCATTTCTTTGCAAGTATGTTTTTTTCAAACTTTGCTAAAATTTTATAGGAAGAAAACCCAATTAAAACCTTCCTGCATCTTTATAAAAGGAATGCATTTTTTATATACATTCTGTATTTGTACACATATGCATGCTCATGTACACATACAGATACGGATCACTTAGCCAGTCGCTGAAACACAGCCACTTGTGTAACAGAGCACAACAGCTCTTTAACAGTGCAGAAACACTTGGCAATGATATTAGAAACACTTCGCAAAGATATTTTAGGACAGAAAACTAAGGCAGAAGGGGAAATGCTGGGAGAGTTACAGGCAGAATGTACTCATTTTAAACTACAGTCAGAATGTTATTATCTAATCCGAAATCAGTGAAGGAGGTGAAGACTAGCATCTCTTCTCTTAGGAACGGGGGCCTGTTAAACCAGAAACACTAAAGAAGATATTCAACCAAATTCATTTTCCACAAAAACACATTTCTCTCTATTTCTTCACCTGCAGAAGTGCACTTGAAACCAAAGTGAGCCAGAACTTGAGCAAAGTAAGAGGAGTAAAAATGGGGAAATCCATGGGTTTGGGAGGCAGAGGGAGAAGGCAGGAAGCTTCATGTATTATACATATACATGGAGAGGTAAAAGAGATTAATGTTCCAAACCTCTATTTTGTAATCAGTTTTTCTATTCAGCTATCCACAGTGACTGCAAGGTGAAATGCAAATTTATATCACTTGTATCTCCTACCTCATCGTTACTGGTATGTTGCAAAGAAGACCGGACCAAAGCTATACCTATCCTGTGTAGGATAGGTATCTTGTCCTGTTACACAAAGATGCTGCCTACATCTTTGGTCTTAATCAGCAAGACACACTGATGCAAGTATTATCATGTGTATTAATTACCATTAATTACATGTCTGTTCCTCACATGAGTTTCTATAGATTAAGCTGTTTCTTGTATCTCCCCCCTTTTTCCCCCATCAATTTCCATGCTCACTTTTAATGTTCTTAAAAGTTTTCCCTACACCACTTTACCTCATCATCCATTTATATTTTAAATAAAATTAATACATAGGCAATAAAGTAAACTGATTTTCTCAAGTATCATTGAAGAAATTAGTTTTCAGATATGCTTTAGTTAAGGGACAGTGGTAGAACAGTTCAAAAAAAGTAGTCATTCTGCAAAGGCCACACAGATCCTAAGATGGTGCGATAGTCAAGATACAACCAAGCTAGAGGAGAGTAAGTTTGAAAAATGGTGGGGTGGAAATGATGTAACACAGCCGTGGTGATGTTGAAAATGTTCATTTGATTGGGATTCAGGAAGGGAAAAAATTAACGATGATATGATTAGCAATGGTAACTGGGATTCTGTCCTGAGCTACCTGGAGTAATGTTTTTGCATAGGGGATCAAATGATTAGAACACTTTTTTTTTCAAGAAATGAAATAAGTTGACATACTAGCAAAAATATTGGCAAAATTTCACATCTCTTTTCTGCCTTGTGCAATATAAATGAAAATAAGATCAACAAAAAACAGGAATAAAGGAAAACTAAGCATCAGTAAACTTAGAAACAACTATATTTGTTGGATGAGACCAAAAGTCCATGTAACTCAGTATCCTTTATTCGAAGTCAATAGCACAGGACCAATGTAAAGAGGACAGTAACAGGACAAAGATATAGTGATGCATCCCCCAAATATTCCCCAGAATCTATCTGTCCATGGCTTAGGAAGTAAATGAGACAGAAGTTATATCCATTCTTGTCTGAAACAGGAAAGTGTAGTTAATATGGTACACCAGAAGAAAACAACAGAAAATTAAAATCATAGTAAATAGGGAAATGAAGAGCCACTTCTTAATACCAGTTACTTTGGAGCACACATAAAAATAGTATACAATGCCATTACATCTTGAGAAGATAGTATTTATCAGGGACATATTAACTATGGTAAGAATCTTATTATCCTGCATGAAAATATGGAAGTGACTGTTTTTAAAAATTATAGTTTCTATTTTTCTAAAGTAGTGAAGGTTTTGGACAGAATTCCAACAAGAAAGGATGATGGTATGGGATGCAGAGAGGGATGGCATGACTGTTAATAATAGAGAAATTAATTACTGAGTAAGGGTTGAGGAAACATTCCTGAATGTCTGTGGCTGATTGCAGGGTCTTCCTACCTAGGCAACTCTGTAATCATCTAGATTTCTACCTTTCTTTTTTTTTTTTTTCCATCTTTTTTGGGGGGGACAGTATAACTTGTTTTTACTCTAACTTATCTTTTAAGAAAAAAACATCCTTCAAACCATTTCTTTGGACTATACATAGTAATAATATGATTATTACCACTATAAAAAAAAAATTACTCTGAATGTACGTTACATACGTACATTAGTATGTAGGTTATTGAAAATACATGCACAATATCAAATGTGTGGAATTATATGTTAAGATGATATACTATATTTTCAAATTATGGAAATAAAGACTAATCATTATGGTTTTCTCCAAAGATTAGTATTTCATAGCCTTTTTATAGTAGAGGGAATGAGCACAGAGGAAGAAAAATATTTCTAATGTCACAGGGGATGGATTTCCTTGACTCTTAGCTCCACTGGCATTCCCTCTCAATCACCCTGCTTCTCCAGCTGAATATAAATCAATGTATGGATTTGTGAATAATTCACGTGCATAAAACCTTATTCATTATCAGATTTTGGCCACAAGTTGATGCATCACTTAATTCCACCTGTACTACATAAACAACAGTGTACAAAGTCTCCGTGCTGTACACCTTAAAAAAAAAAAGGCGAGCTAGAAAGTCTATAAATAAAAGAGTTTTGATTTTCAGCCAGTATCCCCAGTCGTATGATCTTTTATACTGACTATAACTTTCCTCATTTTACACAAATCAAATAAAGATACGTATCTTTGAATAAAATATTCCTCTACTCAGGCTGTAAAAAAATGGAATAAGGCTGGTAGCTTTTATCAACTTCATTCTGAAAAATTGAGCAAAACAGCAATCAAAGGCTAGCAAACTGGTAAATCTCCCTTAACTTTTCTAAAGTTCCTTCATTATTTGTTGCTCCTGAGCTGAACAAAGAAACAGAGCACATATTCTGCAGTCTTTATTTCACATCTCTTCTCTAATAAGCCCCAGCCTAACTCACTGGCTTCTTTATATTACTGTGATTTATTTATAATTTCCACAACAGCTAGGCTGAATTCAGCAAGCAATTTGTTGCAAATGTGTGGATCGGTAGATTGAAGCAGGTTGTGCTGAGGCCTCTCACATATCCTGCTACAGGGGGCACTGGGAGTTTATTTCAGATTGGATTTAGTCTTCTGAGGAGAGTGGAAGGAACCAAAAGGAACTGAGTTCCAACATACCAAAACCTCTCTGGAAACTGAGGCTCCTGTCAGCAAATGGTGACAGTCAAAGGATTAATTTCTAAGCAGCACCACTGCTCTGAACTAGCTCACTAATGGAAACAGCTAATGCCTACACAAAAACTCTTTAAAGAAATTTCTGCCATGGCCGTAAACCAGACCCAAACTAGGGTGGAACATACTTTTCCTTACCAACTTCTAAACCTGATTTTCCCCTCTGAAACTGCTTTACTCCTAGGGCCTGCCAGGGCCAAGGTCAGCCCAGGCAAAAGGGCTGTAAGAGAAATGACCTTGAGGACCTCACAAGAAAAAACACTCTTGATTAATGAGCCCTAACCATACAGTCTCTAGCATAAGCAATTGCCTTTACAGCATTTGCAGGTTTCTACAAATACATCAGCAGTAAAAGGAACATGAGCTTAAAGTGGGCCTGCTGCTGAAGGAACGGGGCAGGGACCCGGTGATAAAGGACATGTATGGGCCTAAGGTACTCAGTGCCTTCTTTGCCTCAGTCTTTACTGGTAAGACTGGCACTGAGCAATCCCAGGCCCCTGAGGCCAGTGGGAAAGTCTGGTGGAAGGTAGACTTGCCCTTAGTAGATGAGGATCATGTTAGGGGACATTTAAACAGACAGGACAAACACAAGTTCTGATGGGACAAACACAAGGACCTGATGAAATGGATGCACCCACAACTGCTGAGTGAGCTGAGACATCCCACTGTGAGGCCACTATCTTGGAAAGGTCATGGTAATGGTGGGAGGATCCTGAAGACTGGAAGAAAGGAAATGTCATTTCTGTCTTCAAGATGGCCAAGAAGGAGTATTCAGGGAACTACAGGCTGGTCAGCCTCACCTAGGTGCCTGGGAAGGTGATGGAGCAACTAATCTTGAAAAACATTTCTAAGCAAATTAAGGATAAGAAAATCATCAGGAGTAATCATCATGGATTTACAAAAGGGAAGTCATTCCTGCCCAACCTGATAGCCTTCCACAATGAGATGACTAGCATGGTAGACAAGGGAAGAGCAGTTTATCGTTAGCAAGGCTTTCAACAATGTCTCTCATAACATCCTCAGACACACTGATAAATTACAGAATAGATAAATGGGCAGTGAGGTGGACTGAAATGAGGCTGAACTGCCAAGCTCAAAGGGTTGATCAGCAGCACAAAGTCCAGCTGGAGGCCAGTCACCAGCAGTGTACCCCAGGCGCAAATATTGTTTAACATCTTAGTGACCTCGATAATAGGGCAGAATGCACCCTCAGCAGATTTGCAGACAACACAAAATTGGGCAGAGTGCTTGACAGATCACATGAATGTGCTGCCGTTGAAAGACCCTTTACAGACTGGAAAAATGGGTCAACACAAACCTCACAAAACTCAACGAAGGGAAACACCAACTCCTGCACCTGGGGAAGAACATCTCCACACACCAGTACACAGTGGGGTCTACCAGCTGGAAAACAGCTTTGCAAAATCTGTCTTGAAAGTCCTGGTGGACACCAAGTTGACCATGAGTCAGCAGTGTGCACTTGCAGCAAAGAAGGCCAACAGCACCCTGGACTGTATTTGGCACAGCATCACCAGCAGGTCAACTGAGGTGATTCTTCTTCTCTGTTCAGCCCTGGTGAGGCATACCTGGAGTGCTAGTCTCCCCAGTACAAGAGAGACATGAACATACTGGAGTGAGTCTAGCAAAGATGACTAAGGAACTGGAGAATCTTTCATGTGAGAGGAGGCTGGGAGAACTGGAATTATTCAGCTTGGAGAAGGGAACACTCGGAGGCAATCTTGTCAGTGTGTATGAATACCTGATATGAGGTGTAAAGGCAGATCCAGACTCTTCTCAGTGGTACCCAGTGACAAGACAAGAGACAACGGGCACAAATTGAAGTATGATAAATTCCATTTAAATTTAAGAAGTTGCCCAGAAAGGCTGTGGAGTTGCCATCCTTGGAGATAATTCAAAACCCAACAGGACACAACCCTGAATAGCGTGTTCTCACTGACCGTGCTCTGAGCAGGGGTGTTGGACCAGATGATCTCCAGATCAGTCTGGAGATGAAGATCACCTGGACCAGATGGTCTCTCTTGTTCTGTGAGTCTGAGACTGTACTCTGGACTTAGAGAGAATCACCAGTTCCTGTGGTAAAGCACCTTTCTATCCTTCTGGTACCAAACAGATGTACAAACAATCCAGAAAAGGAGCCTGTGATAAAGTTTTAAGTTTCAGGCAGAAGAGCACACTAGCTCACATGAGCTAGCTTGCTAGAGCAACAAACATAACTGATGGACTTGCATTTATAACTGTTAAAGCATGTACTCTACAAAAGATTCATTGATGTCTCTTACTTAAATTGTATGTGAGATTAACCACAGACTTCACAGCTAATGCTTCTGTCTTTATGGCAACTGCTCCAAAATATTTCAACTGAATCTGAGGTTGTGCTAATTGAACTGAGGTCTATGTTCCATTTTTATGTTAAATATATATTGTGAGTAGCAAAAGTGGAGTCTGTGTTTAATTTCAATATGTTAATCTAAGTTTTCTCACAAACTTTGCAAACCGAGGTGTGCTATATGGATTGTTAGTGCCCTGCTGTCCTGGAAGCGATTACATTTCTATTTCTTGACTGTGTTTTTATGCCTGCCACCTAGAGTTTCTTTCTACCTGTTGCAAGAGTTGCAACTGTATTTCTTCTCTCTATATATATTCAGAAGGATGTATTTAAAAAGTATTTAAGTAGAATATGTTGAAATCCAGAATGAACAGATTTATTTTTTTCCTGGATTAAACATAGCTCTTTTAAAGAGAAAACTATTACAAAGATTTGGCCCTGATCAGAAAAACCATACACCTCATATACATGTTTTCTAAGAAACAATGATGAGGGATGGAACTAGAAAACTTAATTTGGTTAATGGTCTTGAGAAAATTTCATGAGCAAAGAATAGGTTCATCTAGCCCTTGTACCCCTAAAGACTGAGATGACAACTTTATTATAAGCCTATGGGGGTTTGTAATCAAAAAGTATTTGAAATTCACTCTGAATTGGGGAAGTAGTGTTTTTAAAATCTCTTTAGCGTTGGACAAGATGTGGTTTCTGAATTCAGTCAAAGGGTGATTTTAATTTTTCTTGTCCTTATGCCAGTAAATAGTCTTGGCTGATGAATGCATACACAGAGAGAAAGATGTGTACAGAGACAAAACTAAATTAGAAGTAATAATTTTCTATCAGTCATGATAACGGTCAATAATTTCTTCTTTGTGTCAGTCTTGGTTACAAGTTCTCATATGACTGTAAAGACCAGCTTTTCTGAGATGTGTTTTCCCCTACACAGGGCAACAAATGTGAGGTTTACCAGATTTTTCTTTCTTACATTTCCTTTGGGGTCTCCTTTATCATCTATATAGTATGAAGTGTTTCAGCTATAAATCCAAGTTCTTAAATCATGTTTTGCCCTTTTTTTTTTCCTGTCATATCATCATGCTCCCATGTGTCATTGGAAATTCTATGTTTTAGCCTTGCTTTTAAGCAGCTCTTTTATCCTTTATGTTACTTATTGTAAAAAACAAGTTAATTTACCTGCAAAATATTTTCTTAGGAGCCTTTGAATCAGACTTTTTCATTAGGTAGCTGGCATACCTTAGTAAGTTATGGCTTCTACAGCTGGTATATTTGCTTTTTCCAAAAAACACAGTATTTAGTATCATATACCACTAATGAATTTTCATATTTCTGAAGTGTTCCCTTGGTGGACTGGGGAAGAACAAAGGGGGAGAAGGCTAGGTATGTGGAGTGGTGAATTAAACTAAAGCTAAACCTATATCCACAACAAAATTTTCATACTCAAAAATTAACGTAAACCAAACTTAAAATACATTGAAAATAGGAAGTTTGGAGTGGATCCCAAGCTGAGTTTTCTAAACATCTGAGGTCCCAATTTAACTTCCACATTTAATTGTACACAAAATGGAAATTATGCAATGCAGCTTAATTCCAGGATAAAATTCAAATTCAAAACTGAAAGGATTCGATCTGTTCAGGTACCATTAAACCACCATTTGTCCTCTGTAGTTATGATCAGGAATCAGGTGGTCCATGTATACTTTGAAAGTAAATAAATAAATAGAATCAAGATTGAATTTACACAGCTTTTAAGAACTGGAGTACAAAAAAAAAAAGAAAGAAATGCAGTTCAATTTTTTTGTCTTATATATTTTAAGCTAAATAAAAGGGCAATAAAAACATCTGTTATAATATACTGTGATTAAAATATAGCTAGGTACTACAATTTGCCCTGAACAGAGGTAGTCCAACAAGCTCAGGGTCAGCAGAAGAGAGATGGTGAGGGGAAGAACACACTCCAAACCACTGTAGTGATTTCCTGTGGTAATTGGCAAATTTTAATCAGGAACTGCAAAAATTTTTTCTCTTATTAACAATGTTGTTTAGGTATGAGTTGAGACCAGATTGATGCCACCCTACTGATTTTCCACAGCTACCCAGAATAAGAATACAGTAATATTTGTCCTGTTATTTCCAGATGCAGATCACGTAGAGAAAAGTCAAATATGGCAGGTATCATGCATGATTACAGCAAGTTTAACAGATCCCCCTGTATGATAATATGTTACTAATGAAACACTATCTTAGAAAGGGACTGTAAAATTATCCATTACTGAAGGAATGGAGAACAGAAAAAAAACCAAGGATGGCTTTTAATGAACTGGAATAAACTGTTCTGACATGGTTTTCAGCTGCAGGTGAGTCTCAGAGCAGACAAGGCTAATGGTGATGATATCAGGCACAACTGAATCAAATGGAAGTCAGGAGGAAATAACTGTCAGGTCAGAGATCAGACTTGGTAAAGCCACTTCAAAATCTGGAGGAAGACCAGAAAAGTGCGGAGTATTTTAGAATAAGTATAAATGAACATGAAGTTTTCAAGTCAGAAATAATAATTTCACTGCATAGTGTGACTTCCTTCATGTCTTAGCATATGAATTGCAGTGTCTTGCACCTCTTACGAAGTCTATGCATAGAAGAATACTAAATAACTTAGAAAATGTTTTTCACCAAAGCAGTTATATGTGCTTGATGAGTAAGACTGATTTCAGAATACACTTCTATGAAGTAACAAAAGTGTACGGATATATAGCTACACTTCCAGGTAACCGCTAGTTGTAACCCGAGTCCATGCTCCCTTGTGTGCTCTTTTGCTTTACTGTTTCTGAAGGCAGCACTCACTGCTGGAAATAAAGGTTTTGACTACAGCCTGCCAATTAGTGTGAGACATGCCCTCAGATTTTGCCCCCTTGGTCGTCAAAACCAGCACATGGTTAGACTGGGATCTCATGTGGAACATATCCCCCTATTTCCTTAGCATGGAAACAGGAATGAAACAGAGTGCAGAAGAGCCAGCGTGCATCAAGCCTTGGCTGATATGAAGTTATGATGTAGCCAAGGAAAGCAGTAAGAGCACCACAAAGCACTCTTTGGCTGTGTTTTATGGACTCGGTGAAAAAGATTTTTTTGTTTTCTATGATTTTTTATGCTCTTTGACAAACAGAATTTGTCCCATCTAATTTTATTCCAAAAAGTCCTTGAAAGTTCATATCTGAAATAGAATGTCATGAAAAAGACAGCTGGGCTACTGCCAACCATCTTGGATGTGTTACTCTTGACGCCTCAAACTACTCACATGCTGTATGCCACCTTGATGTGTTTATGAAGCAGTGGCTTCATAGCTTCTGATGGACTCACACCAGTACTTTCTATAATGTTATTCACTGAACAACAGTGGATCTGATTGGTGAGGTTCTCACCATTGCTATTATCTGGGGGGGATTTTCTAATGTTCTTTGATGCTCTGAATTAACGTTTCCCTTGCAGCATGCTTAACAGTCAGAACATAATGCAGACTATAAGTCTTGTCACCACAGTACTAAAAGCCTAACTAGTATCTGTACTTGCATGTGTAATTAGGACTATTACTCTCTTTAATTGCCTTCTATTAAATAACCCCTTCTCACTTGATCTAGTATTTTTCTTCTGGGACTTTCCACCTACTGATATTGACAAAGTGCAGCCATCTCATCAGGCTGACATACAAGGGTTGCAGGAATATCACTTGTGACTGCCATTTCATGCTTCATTACAGCTGTGCATCTCAAATCATAACACTAATTAGCAAACAAGTCTCTTCTTCACCTGCCTGCATGATGCAAAATAAGATCACTGGCAGGCTGAGCACAGCCAAATTAAAGTATTTACTATACGGTTAAATGGTCAGTACAGAAGTCTTATTCTGCCTGTCACAACTGTACCATTTTGCTCTTGTAAACTCTTCATTTTAGATAAACATTAAGATAAGGTTTATCCTGCTCCCATTTTCCCCTAACAGCATCTTTGCAACAGGTAATTTTACACGTGAATTGGTTGTTAGCTATTGTAACATGATCATACAACAGCTAGCTCCTGTAGCCATGTATTTGCCAATATCCACATATTTCCACTAATTTTTAGACAGAAGCAGTTAAAATAGGTCCACAAGTATCTCATGTGTGCATTCATATACCAGAGGAGGAAATAATTTCTGATATCTTTACCTAGTCCGCTCACTGGAGATAAATAAGTGACTTTCCCCACATTTGTATATACGAAAAATGCTATCCACCCTGTTAATCCATTCACCCACCCGTCCATACAAGAATCTGAAATGTATTCTACAGTCTCATATAATTTAATCTCAGCATGGCTGCAGAAAATTACACAAGTTATCACTGCCATTTTTCAGGTTAGTGTTGGGCTACAGAGAGTCTATGACTTGCCTTAGGTGGCAAAGCCAGACTCTGAGACAGAGCTGGGAATAGATCTTAGATTTACAGTCTCATAGCCCAGTACTCTAGCTGAATAAATCTCTACTTCTGCTATATCCACTGTAGGGAAGACTACACTGCCCTAACCTGCAAAAGGAACTTTCAGGAGAAACAGTATCTGTTAATTATTAGCTCCAATGTGTTTTTTCACAATGTCTGTGGTTAGAACCCATTTCTGTTACGAGCACTTTCACAAAAGACTACTTCTAGAAATCTCTTGATCCCACAATGCCTATGATAAGGATACAAAAAAGGAAACAGATGAATCTAAAATGTCAAACCCTTCCAGAAGCCAAAGACTTATTTTTTCCACTTCGGAAGAAATACGTTCCTCTTAGAGCACAGCCAATATACGAACAGTTTCCATGTAGCCCTGGGAAAAAATCATTCCAAGTGAAATCATTGTTGGATTTCTTTTACGGTTTTAAAAAATTTCGTAAAGCCCCCACCTCCAACCAAAACAAACAAACAAAAAAACCAAAATCCCTGAAGAAATTATAATTTCCTGCGAAAGTTAAGGACTGAGAAATTTGTCCAGCCTGATAGTTACTTCCTCAGTGTTTTACATTTGGGAATCCTTACTGGTAGATATGGTACACTAAAGCCAATGGATCTCCAAAGACAGGTGCTTTCATACCATACACACAGACAGCAAAAGGTAGCTACTGCTTCCACATGCCATACATCTAAAGAAACAGCCCAACTACAAAAAACGGTAGGAGACTCTAAGCCTCTAAGACATTAATGAAAGGATGATCAGAAGTCCTTTCTGGTAGCCTTTGAAAGGATGCGCTAGTTTCTCTGTGGCTCCATTGAGCTCTCTTGCCATACAGAGAAGATAAAACCATAGCTTTGTCCTTCTCTACCCCCTTGATGAGCTGTTGCTCTCATCTGTGGCAGGACTCAAATACACTAATATATCTGCCCTGCCTCAGTGCACAAGACAATAGAGGGAAGCATAGTCTTTTGTATGACCTCATTAAGACCCTGTACAGCATAGCACAAGCACTCTATCACAGCGCTGAGGTTGTAGCAACGGACATTTTCAGGATATTGCCCTGTTGTAACTTCTGGCTGTTGTAAGAGAAAGAAATATGGTTTCTTAATTTCATGACCCTAAGAATGGTGAAACTGTTAAAACTAAGCAAAAAGTCCCACATTTTAGAAAAATCAGACTTATAATTTATGAAGTTGTTTTCTAGCCAGGAAAATTAATTCACTTAGCCATGTGACTAAGTAACACATCAAGAAAGCAATGGATTACAGAAGCATTTGTTGTCTGTATTTTCAAGGGGAAGGGTATCCACATTTGTACACCATGGATGCATTTAAATTTGGATTCACATCAGCCAGAAAAAAAATAATTCAGAAAATAAAGAAAGTAGGAGTGAATATTTATGAATGAAGTCAATCCATAAATCAAATTATTTAAGACAGACTATGCAATCCCTCTCTTAACTGGCTTTTTTCCTTGAAAGCCATTTGAATGAGCAGAAAGTCTTCTTTTATTCCAATAGTATCAAAGAAATGTAATCCAAAATCCAAAGCCCCCATTTCACAAGAGTCTTAGTAAATTCAAGAGAGAATGGGGATTTGCCTCCAAATGAGACACTTTCAGTCATGTTAGTGGAAGTCACAAGGGAACTGCACTTCTCCTGGAGGTCTCTCTACCTGGCAGCCTGGCCCTGGCTCAGGTGGTTTTGCCTCTCAGTGAAACCTTGTGGAAGTCCCTGGGATGCCGCGAAGTATGCTCCTGCCTCCAAGCCAGTGGGTCAAACCACACAAATATGTCTTATGGCCCTGATCCTGTGCATGTTTGTTCCCACTCCCCCTGGCTCTGGGTCGGGGAAGTGGCAGTCTGAACAGCCAGGACAGCACAGCCGTGTGCCTGGGACCCTTCAACGTGACCACAACATGACTGTGGGGACCAATAATGGGCAGAGAGGGAGGTTACACTTCTTTGGCCACTTTTGTAAACACTTACCTTCCCTATTCACCCCAGCACAACAGCTGGATCCAGCCAAACAGTATTTAAAATGAACAGTCCCACAGTCCTGGTGGACCAAAGTGATGTTGGGTGCTGTTAACAGAGTTTCTTCATTACTTCTCTACTCTGCAGGAACATGTGAATGCATTGTCACTGTATGACAGCAATACCAGCTTTACCTTATGATTTTCAATATGAGAATACCTCCACTAATGTCATACAGGCAGCTAGCTATTCATTATCTTCAGTGCAGTGGGGCCAGAGAGCCTGATGCTGGAGGGCTTGTACTGCTCAAGCAGTGTGCAAATAAGAGCAACAGCATTTTACACCTGCAGTGCTTCATTTTGCCTGGGGAAAATGGATCCACGGGAGGTTGAAGAATCAGTCCCTATAAATGTCTTTGAGAACAGCTACATTTGGGTTTTTATGGTGAAAAAGCTTGATTTTCCTATGCTATACAAAGTTCAATCCTTCATTCAAAAGTCTTGCTCTACTCACCTGTATCACAAAAATACCAGCTGATGCAGTGCCACCTGATAAATGATGACAGTGATTAGGTTGCTTACAGATTTGTTCTCTTGAGGAGTTACTCTCCAAATGCTGTAATTGACTCTCTCCTTGAGCTCTCTTTATAGAAAGCCAACTTGACAGTCTGGATCAAATCTATCAATTATCTACAGCAATATAATGAATAAAATTCAAAATAATTTGACTGTAAGGGACACAAGTCAAGAAAAAAAAAAGTCTAAATAAAAGACTTCTGTAGCAAATGTCTCTGAATTTCCTGGGGAGGCAAAAGAATTTGATATAAACTTAAGATTTTGACCAATTTTGACTAAATTACTTTGTACTCTTTTGGGCTTATTTATACCATCTTAGAATTGTGTCGCTGTCATTGAAGGCTGAAATAAGTTATATAATATTTTGGTGTTGCTTACAGTTCCTGGGATGTCTTTAATGAACCATAATACATTGCAAAGATTTCAGGGAAGCAAGACAGTCCATTTACCAGGGTTATTCAGCATATTCTGAACTTTGAAATAAAGGGTCATCTTGTGGTTAAAGGAATGGTGCTGAGATGATTTAGCTGATTCTGAGACACGATCATAAATGTCATCAGTTAGACTTAGATCACTAAATGGTTCCAAAGGGATTTTAAATCTATGAATATAGAAGAAATTTTTATACCAGAAATCTGTAATTGAGCCAAAGTTCATTCATTTCTGATTGTCATATGTAAAGTGCAGAACCACTGAAAAATGTATGAGCTTGTTTTATTTTAAAGGAAGTCTACATATTAACAAATCTATGCTTATATAATGTGGGAAATTATATATATGCAGAAAAAGTAAAAGTTGCTTTTGTAACCTGTGAAAAGGAATTAAGTTATTTCCTAAAGCAGAATTCATTAATGCCATTAGTGTAACTTGCACCCCCAGGCAACTTTGAGACTGTGGAAGCCGAAATATTTCAGACTTGTTTCTTTAATATTTTTCCATCTTTATTTCCATTTGTCTGAGCTCACTTTTATTAAATTCCTTGAAACAGTTTTCCTATGGAAACCTGATGATAGAAATTTCTTGAAAGCTATCAATAGGTCCGTTCCAGTAAATTGCAGATTTACTTATTTGCAGATCTATAAGATGAAAGTCTTGACAAAAGCGAAGAACTGATTCATCCTGTGCTGTGCAAGGTACTGACACAGACAAATTAGATGCTGGAGGAACACAGACCACGCCCCATGCTCTAGCAGCTTGAGCTTACTACATCTCATCAGGGTGAGTTAAGGATATTGTTTGTTCAAGAATTCCCTTCTTTAATTGCACTAAGCATGTTACTCAACAAGGATTTTAATTTAGTTTTTTGCTTGAGTGCTCAAGTTAGCAGCACAGTATATTTTTCAAGATAAAAGGTCTATGCAAAAGGTGAGTAGGAAATGTACAGATGCTGCCTATCAGCTATTAGGTTATACCTAGCCAGTGTTTGTCTTCCATTTGCCTTCTGTCCTATAGAGCTTTATCCACTGAAGCAGAAGGGAATAAGACCTATCAGGGCATTCATAAAGTCAGGACTACAGTGACTGGACAAGTTGCTGGCAATCCTACAGAAGTTTGTTTCCACAATAAGTAAGAAATATTCTATCAAGGGAAAATATTTCAGGACATGAATTCATTTTTTCTTAGATCAGGAGTACAGGGTTCCCCCCACATCTTCCCAGCCTTGCATTTAATAGCTTCAGTGGATCTGGGACAGGTCCCCAGCGCACAAGTGATGTATCCTGATCTAGAGCTGCCTCAGCTGCTTGCCTGTACATTTGTCTCTGAATTGTGCCTGTCAACTTGTCACTCTTGACTCTAATTACCTCCTTCCCAGGTTATTCTATAATCATCTTCAGTCACAAAACTCCTATTTTGTTTTTCAAAACTTCCACAGACATCACTGGAATATAAAACACTCAGGATGCAATGTTAAAAGCGCAACTCTAGAAAAATCTGTTTCCAGTAAAGTGGCACCTCTCCTTGTTGACTCCGATGACTGACTGTCAGACAATATTTTTGAACAAGGACCCTCCCTGTAATCTCACCTGTATGGATCTTTTATTTTTGTTTGTTTTTTCTTCTCTCTTTATTCCTACCCCCAACATCAACAACATTCTCTGAAGGGGATGGAAAGTGAGTCTGGATTCTTGACTTTTTTTCCTAGACAAGTTCCTTACATGATATTACTTTAAAAAAGAAGTGTAAGTAAATGTTTTATTTAAAGTACTGTTACATAAACTAGGAAAAGATAAAGTGGTTAGTTTAAAGAAGGAGAATGACAATTCTAAATGAAATCCATTTGTTGCTTCTTAGCAGATACTATAACCTTCTTCAGTGCAAACAAGTCTTAGATTTTCCCCACAGAGTATTTCAGTTTACATACTTTTTCTTCTTCTTTCTGTCTTCTCTCCTTCGATATTTTTTGTATCCTTTCATAAAATTCCTATCTGGACACCCAAAACATCTTACACTAACTCATCAACTTGCACTTCACAAATAGTGGTTTTCAACTCAATTGGTCATGCTGAATTACTGTAAGCCTACAATTTTCAGGACTGTGGCACCAAAATATATTTGCTCATTTGTTATATATTTCATGAAATAAATTAGACTGCTGCATAATGCAATGTAACTGTTTTATGCACCATTGTATTCTTTATACAGATTGAACTTGTCTGCATACAGAGAGATTTGGGAAGTTAACAGCCTCAGCCTCTGAAAGCCTACAAACTCATTTTTATGCACTGAAGTAATGTGAAGTGGCAGGGAGCAGGAAAAGAGAAACTGGGGACAGTTCTAAGGGAAACAGCTCACTTTCTGAGAGCTTCCTGGATCATTAAATGCAGAGTGCAGGGTTTGATTTTTTTTATCCTTCTTGTCTGCCTTCTGAAAATGGGAATATGGGGCTTCTTGAATCAGTGGAAACTTAAATTGCTTCAGACCTGCTTTAGTATTTGTGAGGTGACTGCTCTAACCACCACGTGACAGTCTCAAAGGTTCATTTAACACTGCTATAGCAACCAGTAAATAATTAAACATAGTGCTCTGTCTCAAACTCCAAAGCTAGAGAGAGGGATAACGAGAGGCTCCTTGGGCAAAGGACACAGCTTACATTAAATCATTGTGTTATATTATTTCTTAAGTGGATATTTCTTATTTTCTTTCATTTCAACTCTTCTCTTTTAACTAAAGCAGAGACACATGTATGGAGACACACATATGGAACATATATCCTAATGCTGATGAAATAAGAAAGGCTAAATTCTGCATGCAGAGAGATACTGAGCATTGACACCAGCTGCGGGAAGTCTGAGGGCAGACATGGCAAGGCTGGTTCAGCTGACAGGTGAAAAATGTTTTAGTTATGCTATCCAAATTGATTTTGTGCAAAATCAGTCTTGTAGACGATCCACTGTAAACGTGATTCTTTGCTGCTGTGAGAAGACAAGGGCTACATATGTACCTAGAGTAACTCTTTGTATCTGAATTGGCTTCTGTTAAGCTGATGATCGCAACCACAAAGATATGTCTTGTCTATGGAATGAATGGTAGTGATTCAGAAGGAAAGTCCATTTTGGTATGGACTTTGGCCCCGTTCTTTGTGCACATGAAGTGCAAGTACATAACAGTACAAGTACATAACTTTGTGCACATAACAGTGCAAGTACATAACAGAGATGCTTTTTCAAGAGAAGGTAAAAAGATTAGATGGTTTTTAATGTGCATTTGTCTTCTACATCTAACAAGCCAAATTACATTAGAGTAATAAGTTCAAAAAGAGATCCAATTCTTATTTTTCTCACAACTATCTGCTAAAAAATGTATAGTTTTCTCTGAAACTTTTGGCCTGCAGGCCCAAATTTTTCAGCCAGCAAATCAGAAATAAAAGCAAAACCGGAGTCAGGATAAAGAATTTAAAAATTACTTTATAAGGACAGACTATTAAGGCTTACTGCGGGCTCACACAATTTTCTTAATAGATTTTCTGTTTTCCTGCAATGGATAAAAATTGTCATATATTTTCAATGGGATGATGTGCTCTGACTCTGCCAAGAATCTAGAAAGAGTGTAAGGAAATTTTTTTATTTTTTTTTTTTACAGAGGAATTGGAAAAGTAAAGAAAGATGCACTTGGCATTTGCTACAATGAACAGAACATCCTGCCTGTGTGCCCTGGATTTGAGATGCTGAAGGAGGTGCAATGCTGCTGCTGAAGGAACAAAAGCAGCTATCCTAGTTTCTAGATGACAACCAGCAGCATATCCACCACATTAGAATATTGCACCTCTGGAAAAACATGTTATAGTGGCTGCTGACTTCTCTTTTCCTTTAATTTACTTCACTAAAAGCTGACAGATTGATTGCTTAGCATTGGTTATTAACTTTTACAATTCCGGCAGCTGTCATAGACAATCATGTAATTCAGAAACCTTGAATGCTTCAGGGTTCTTTTTTGTCTTTAAGGGAAAAAAAAAGTATATTACTTGCCCTGTAAGCTAATGGTATGTTGACAGTGTGACATCTCACCACTGAGTGCAGGGTATAATGGATGGGACTGGCATTCCTAACCAACACGATCACTGTCAGAGTGTTGATGTGTCTGAAAAAAAAAGAAGTCCATCTAAACACACATAAATGGAAGCCATTTTCAGAATTACCTGTCCATCCTGATAATTTATAAGTAAGGCTATCTACTGATGACAAGAATTGCGTGTCTCCTCTGTTTACAAATGCTATGGTAACCTGAGCCTTGGGGTTTAACTAAACCTGATTTAGTAGACTTGAACTTCAGAAGCAAGACATTAGACATCTGTTTCTGCAACTCAGAAGGTCTTTAGCATGCTCGATTGCTGTTGATTCTTTTGGTTTTTCAGACATCACAAGAATCCTAATGAGTTGATGGGATGCAGGGGAACATTGCTGAAATGCAGCAATTCACATGGGGAGCTTCCTGCACAACTAGCAACTGCTAGGTATTAAACAGCCAAGACAGGAGGGTATTTCCTCTCAGATTTCATGCCTTGGTCTCACCTTGTTTTTCCATTTTCTTTTAATTATTACATAAATTGATTTTTTTTCTACTTATTTTCATTTCAGGTGACTCATGGGTTGTTTGTCTTTACTTTTCTGATAGAATAGGCTGACATGCTGCATGCAACGAAATAAGCAACATGTCAGAAAGAATAGACTAAACATGGATGAAAAACCTGAGGGAAAACTTGTCTACTGTGAAGTATTCCCGCCAGATACCATTAAACTGTACAATACAAATCTCTTTTATGAGCCTTGGAATGTGAAATACGTTTAAAAAGAAGAACTAACATTTTCTTAGATTAAGATCGTATCTAAATCTTGAAGGCTGTGCTCAAGGTATGGAGCTGTCTAATCATTCATGTGCCTGGAAAGGAAGTCTTGATCACAGTGGGGAATTGTGAAACAAAATGAAAGAAGGAATGACACATTTAAGACTGTCTTCACTAAAAACTGAATTAATTCTTTATTTCATTATTAATTCACTAATGAGCATAATTAATGTATTGGCCATTAATGCTGCTATTTGCACTTCCATTAGGTGCTCTGTGTAAAAGCAGAATGTGACTTTCCTATTTGCTAATATAACACATTTCAAATGCTGTAGCCAAGCAGTGAACTGCTCTTCAGTGCTATCCAGATTTATGCCACTGGATTATTTGGTCTCTCTAAACTGCTTGCTGAGGCTGGTCATAACTTAAAAGACAGCATGAATTACTTTGAACAGGTCAGATATAGGACAGTGGCAAAAAAGAGCACTTACATTCTAAATACATCCTTTACTTCATAGGATACCTGAGGCTGTTTCCGTTTTAAGTGATTTGCTCTTTCCACTGCCCCACTGCTTAGAAGACCAGTACCTTATATCAAAATACCTCATGAGCTCTATTTTCACTGTTCAAGAGGTGTACAGATTTGTGGGAAACCTATGCACATAGGCAATTTTCACACTTAGAAAAGAAAAACACAAACTGCAAATAATGCAGAGAAGTTTGAGAGCCTGCAATTGTTTGGCAATGTCTTTTCTCGATACTGCTTTTCCATTTTGCAGTATCAGCACTGTTATTGGATGCCATGTGTTCTCCCACTGTTAGAAGAATTTCCGTACATGCAGTAGAAGGTGGAAGGAGACAATTTTCAACCAGACCAAATTTCAATTTGAAGCTCAAACATTAACTAGTGCTCTTTCCTTCCCCAGCTATTATTAAAGCATTCTCAAGCTTGAACTATAGCTGTACAACACTATTGTTCTCTTGCTATTGGAGTATGCTAGTACTACACCTCTACAGTCTTGTCTAAATGAGCTCACTGAAATGCATAAATAATATTACCCATGATATGTAAGGGAAAAAAAAAAAATCAAGTTCAGTCTCTCTAATCAATGCTAGCTTGGCAAGTCCAATGAGTCAAACAAACAATCAATGAAAAAGGCTGATCTATGTCACTGCAATCAGGGACAAACTGCATCTGAATCAGAAAGCACAATTTTTACATGGTTACTTTTGAAGGGAAAATCTTCACAGATAATCTTGTGCCATGTCTGCAGAGGAAATCAGTGAAGAAATCCAGAGAGTGCAGGATTCCATCATCAGAAAGTTTTACAACATTATTTCCTTGAATTACATTAAAAAACCTGTCTTTTCCAAGAAACTGTTAAGATCTTTTGAAGGAAGAAGTCTAGCTCATTATTTTTAGTTCTGATAACTGTTTCAAAAGAGAGGAAAGGCATTTTTTGCCACAGCCTAGGTATTCAATAACGAGTGCTGGTATTTCAGAAAACCTTAGGGTGTGGCACAGTTTCATAGGACAAGGGCCACAGGCCACAGTAAGGTGAAAAATGTGGGGAGAAAACTGAAAATAAGTTTAATTTATAAATAGAAAGGTGAAATTTTCTTTAAAACTTTGTTGCTGGTAAAAGCTATAATTTCAGCATACATCTTTTTACTATGTTGCATCAGACACCAAAAGCCAGTTAAAGGCCAGATTATAGCTGTCAAGTGAGTTTAATCTGTCTTTCACTGTCTGACTCAAGTCTATTTCTTTATGACATAAAGGCATTTGAAAAATCTGACTGTAAACATTTGACATAATGTCTAAAATGACATACTAAAGTTGCCTGTGCTTGTTTTCCAGCTTCTGTTTGAATGCACAAATCTTTAAGAAATAAGAGTAGACTGCTTTCCCCAAGGATTTTCTTCACGTGTTTGTTATGCTATGACAGATTGCAAAAAGATGGAAGAGAAACTGGATTCCTCCCAGGACCAAGACCATTAATGAGACAGGGAAGCATTCACCTTTAAGTCACTTTTTGAAATACCACACAAGATCAGTGCTCAAGTTTTTCTACAAACTGATGGTCATTCCCTAACCTTTGTGAAATGAGGTGTTGGCTCAGCCCAGCAAGGTCCTTTGATGTGCATCACCTAACTTTTGACACAGAGTCTGACTCCCATTGCTCACTTGCCTGTTTTTTGGGGTGCCTTCATCCCCCTTCTAGACTGGAGCCCTGCTTCACACTGCCGTCACAGATGACGTGCTTTCTCTGTAGTCTTAAGAAATAGTGTGTGAAATGTTCACCCAAACCCGAGGCAAATGTAAGTTAGCCGTGAAAGAAATGCAAGGATAGCACACAGGTACAACTCCAATGCATGATCGTAAACACATCTGATGCCAGTAGTGCCACTGTACATGGCTTTGCCCTTTTGACCCATCTTTCCTTCACAGTAAATCCATACCTGGATTAGACTAATTGTAGCACTCTGGAGACTAAGCCTGAGGTGTTGATGGAATATGTTGTCTGTTCTGCAGATGAACATCAGTTTGGAGATTCTGGACTTCTGCTAGCATACTTTCTCAAAAGTGTAGTCTAGAAGAATGATATTTTCATAGGCAGAACTGCCAATCCAGTGTCCCCCGTTATGAAGACTGTTTTCAGCTGCTTACAAAGTACCAGCTGATATATCACCCTTTTTAAGTAGTGACAGATCATACTACCAGTCCTAGAAAAGACTAAAAAAAAAAAATGTTTTGCCCATGTATGGGCAAAGGGAGGAAAACATGCTTTGCTTGTATTCCCCACATTAAACAAATGGAAATGTAAAGAGTATAAAGGCATAAATGCAAAAGGGAGTAGGAAAAATCATGGAGGAAATAAAAATGAATAAGATGACAATGTAGCAATGATATAATGAGAACGGAGAGAGAAAGACAAAATGAGGAGCCAGAGGGAGTTGAAATATAAGAAGTTAGCAAGCAAGAGCTAACAAAATGAACAAAAGAAGAAAAGCAGCAACCAGGGAGAAGACGGGACCCCACCAGAAAAACAGAAGTGTGTAAACACTGGATGATTTTAACTCAGAGTTACAAACTGAGTTCCGGGCTTTTCTGTTCCTGTGTTCAGCAAGTAGGCATGGATCCCATAGGCTAACTGTGCATTTCTCCAGTGATGATGAGTCCACAAGATCCACTCTGATTATCTTGTGTATTACCAGCTTTGTATCATTAAACTGATAAATCATAGCTGGAGAGGTAAATAGAATTCACAGAATTTGGAGGATTTCTTATGTGAGATGAAATTATGAATAAGTTTAGGAAAATGTATTAAAGTACAAGCTGGAAAAGAATGTTAAAGCTGCTAAGTCAAGCATTCAGAGGATACTGTATATGTCCAGCTTGTAAATTATGAAATAGTATTTATTTCTATGATCACATAGTGGTTTTCTCTTCCATTTTATCCATATCTCCTCTAGAAGCCAAGTGTGCTTTTTTCAACATAATGATAGAATATACAAACAAAAAATCCTCTCCTGAGTCACATGAACAGTCTATCATGCCAAGTGTTGTACATGCTACATTTCCAGTAAGATAAGCAGTGCAAGGAAAGTATGTGAGCCCGGTCACCCTCTAGTCCCCTTCGCTTCATCCTCCCTGAGTTTCTTGGTGCATTAGGCATATTTGAGGGCATATCCCTGCCTTTTCTATTTAATATTAATGTACAGACTTGCTGTCCACAGAGTGGAATAGACATTTGGAAGTTATCTGTCTCTGTCTGAGGACAGGATTAGCTATCCTTGACAGATACATATCCAGTGTATTCAAAAAAAATCCCTGGTGAGGAGCTCTCCTGTGCCTTTTCTAATGTGATCTACCTGGTTTGCTTACCTTCAGAAATCTTTCCCTGATATTTAACCTAACCCTCCTTTCTTGTAATTTAAGCCATTATTCTTAACCTTCACACCATCAACACACCAGTAAACTCTTCTACCTTTCCCAGCAGTCCTCTGGAAGTAATTTGCAGCAAGCTAAATACACTGTCGTAAAGTAATACATGAAGTGAGCATCAGCAACAAAAAACTACTGTGCTTTAAGCTGTCTGGACCATGGGTACTCTGGCTATACCTACCTAGAATATACCAGGGACCATTCTCTGGCACTGGGGCCAACTGGGATAGAATGGCCTGTGTGTGCTAAACACTCACTCTCAAAGTAGGATGGCCATCAGTAAAAACCATCCTGGCTACTACTGTAATATCTGAACAGCATAGGTTGTTGTGTTCCTTGTCCTACTGTGGTTTAATTTACTAGTATATAGTCTAGCCTATGAAAATCAAAATTATATAAGGAGCCAAGCATTGATACAACTAGCTGAAGTATTGCAATTTATTTTTTGTTTATTAATTACAGAAAGCTCCTCATTCACATACTGGGCCTTTAAGAACCTCATGGAATAAAATAGTATTAATGCATATGCACAAATGTAAGTCTTGATTTGTAAGCTTTCTTTTCTTCCCTTCCATTACTCATAACAAAGCTCTTATCTGTGCTTGCAGTTTCCCTTTATTTTTCAACTCAACAATAAACTTTCCATCACTTTCCAATTCCAACCTCATATAATTTTCATTTCTTATTTTGCAGCATTTCTAAGACTTGACCTTTATCTGACCTTCCCACTGAGCCCATGCCACACGCCTTTGCCTATATAACTTTCACAATGTACTTTTGACCCTTTGATGTCTTCTGACCATTCTGATGAAATGCAGCAGCATATATGATCTCTCCCCACCCAGCAATGTCACCTCACTCTTTGCACCTGTCATTAGCCTTAACATCTTGTTTATCCAAGCTGAATACTGTTCTCAATATGTGCACAGTTTTCTTGCTCAACACAGATCCAGTTTCTCCTAGCACCCTCTTTCAGTGTGTCCAGTTCCAGTGACACAGGAGTCTTTGTATATAGCTCTTTCCTGTTTGTTTTGTTAAGTACTTCCTACTCCATACTTGCAGCAAAGCCCCTTTCCCATTATATCAGTTAGCAGTCCTTTATTTCTTCACTACCTGTTTCCATTAATTTGCTTTACCAAAAGCAATTTCCTTTCCCAATCATCAGATAATATTTATGCATTCAGATCTGTGAATAATAGAAATACCCCATTTCAGAAGCAGAGAGGCCAAATAGCCAAAATTAAGCTGTTTCGCTTGATGGGAACTGCTTTCTGTACTGTCTTGTCCTTCAAATACCATTTCAGCCCTAGTTTAGCTTTTCTCACTGAGCAAAGAGTTTGTTTATCAACTGATAATATGAAAGATTAAAACTTTTCATATCCAGCCTAGATAGTACCTTTAAGCAGTCCCTTGGCTAGGAAGAAAACATCAATAGAAATACAATTTATCTTCCACTTGTCACCCAGAAGCGTTCTCAAGCACTTTGGAAGCAGATTCAGAGTTCACAGGGAGGCAGAGCAAACAGCACGCAGCCTCAGCACCAGGCAGCGCAAGCGTGCCCAGTGAAAGCATGTGTCTGTATGGGGAGGGATTTGGCAGTCACAGACACTTATGCAGCTCTGCAGAGCTAGGTACATGTCTCTAGTTTAAACCTAAACCTTAAACTCTGGTAGGAAATTTTAATTAGAGTAGAAGTCAAAGGAACTCCTTGCCCCCTTCCAGTTCCTGGACTGTTGTAGTGTTTGTAAGCAAAGGTCCCTGAATGGACTTATTTGATGAAGTCTCCTAACCCGTGGCCCCCTCTCCAACACCCTCTGTGCTCAAACCCACTGAGCTCTGGAGCCCAGCTAGCACTTAGCACTCAGTTTCCTTATCAGGCCCAAGGCAGCACGGGCATTTCTTCTCATCACTTACACAGATTTAAACAAACTGGATCATATTCTGCTTTCATGTTTCCTCCCTAATGCAAGAGTTATTTCATTCACACTCTTGTGTCCACTTTGGAACATTTCACAGGCCAAAATACTTTTACACATCAAAGCAAAACTCTCCAGGCTACTCATAACAACTCCGCACACATAAAACAGACAACCATATTATGCCACTATGAGAACACTTTTTTCTGTACAAAATCTTCAGAAGATGAACATAGTTTCAGATTTATTTTATCTTTTACGTCTTGCAGAAGATGATCTAGGAGCACAGACAGATTATGATGCAGAAAATGCAGGAAAAGCTTCTCTTGACTGATTAGGTTACTATAGGACTATTAGGTATGAGGAGGAGATTGATACAGAGGAATCAATTGTGCTAGAAAAGGTTATATATATTTTCAGAAAGAAAATAGGAGGAGGAGGGAGAACCACAACACAGGCAAAAATAGCTTTCGATAAGCTGCCCTTGGTTGCCATGGTTCCTTACTTGTCCTGTCAATAATAATCATGAATAATAATACTTATATGAGAGTCAGACATAATCACACTGCTTATTGCTACCCTCAAAAACATACAGAAATTGTTACTCCCACATCATATTGAGCCTTTCTTTCTCCCTGAACAGAGCATGATGCCACACTGTAGGACCACTTGAAACAGGTCTTGAAGTTCCCAAGCACCTTGGAACCTCAGAGTATGATGCTATGGGCTCCTTTTTCCCCTGTACTCAATGGTGTTCTTGCTTTTTCCACCAGTACGTGTCCCCGCTCAGGGCTGCATCCCCAGTCCTCTCCCAAGTGCTCTCCGGAGACGTTCTCTGCAAGGATGTGGATCTGGGTTCCTCCTACCTCCCTGATGTAGCAGAGGCATGGAAAGAACAAGGAAGGAAAATGGTTGAAAATTGGCCCTGTAAGGTATGTCAGGACAAAACAGAGCAAGAGTATGAATATTTCTTTGTGGTTCTAATGAAGGAAAGCTGTGCTTTCCTTCCCACTAACTCCCTTCTGTTTCTTTTCTATGGCAGAAGCAAGGGCCATGGGCACAGTAAATGTCCTCTTTTTGTGGGGCAAGCACCTGAAGTTTTCACACTTGGTCAGATATTGATCTCTACCTGCATTGCAGTGGATCCACATCAAGTCACACACTGGCATTCCTAAGAACAAGTACTTGATTGCTAGATTTTAATTGTTTCAGAAATTAACAGACACACCAAAACCACTTGCTTGGTTGCGGGAAACTGTGTTTAAGAGTAATCTAGGGCTCAACTCCTTTCCTTCACAACCCCTCCCCATTCAATTTCTCTCAGATTTCTGCACAGAGGTTTAGCAGATGTGACCTCAGAGGCAGGTGTCACGGTTCAGTAGTATCTTGCCTTTGGCATAAGCTCACATTTTTCCACTAAGTCCTGAGCTACAAAAGGATCCAGAAGTTGCTGCACTGCAAGCAAGTGGCAGTATCTTGAAGCTTTTAGAAGCAAAGCAGGCAGATACATGCCTGCCAAAGGTACTGCTTTTTGAATGTCTAATCATGCATTCTTTTTACATTCACATTTTATTAAGAAAATAGGTGGACTATGGACCATGGACTATGTTTACCACCTGAAAATATTTAATCTAAAATTATATTTTATATTCAAATAATTACACATTAAGTTAAAAATTAATTTTGTAGCCATTGTAACAAATTAATGGCAATTTAAGAAATACTATAGTCATGCATATTATTCACATTTTATGCAATAGTCCTCTTAGCCAAATCTCATATTGAATCTCCTGAGTTTTTCCAATAATGAAATTTGCTGTAATAAGAGGTACTGTCTTGATCTGTGTTTCCTCCATGCCATCCGCAGATACTAGTGCAGCTGTGGCATTATTGCTACAGACCCTTTCCTCCCCTGTACCAGAGGGCCAAAGAGCTCCAAACTGTTCTGCAAAGATCTTGAAAAGATTTGCAAGGCAAGATGCCAAGGGAATACATGGAGACTTGACTACTATGCTAGCAAATGTTTTCCGTAGTAAATTTGGATGAGTTTGGGATTTTTCAGATAACTTGTGATATTTGGTTGTCTGTTTTCCGGTTTCCCTTTTTTGGAAATCTTGATAAAATCAAATTTTTGGAAATTTTGATAAAATCAAAATATTGATTTTATCCTCTGAAAGCAGCATGCTTTAAGGTAATTAACGGTTATGCATTTACAAAATTAAAATGTGCCCCTTTCCAGTTATCTTCTGAAAGAGTAGGCTCTTCACATTTTACACCATATGGAACAAGGAATGATTTTAGTAGAATAGGAAAGCAAAGACTGAGATAATACTCAAACATTATGGATGCAGTAACTCGAAGCCTTTGATCCTGAACAGATTTTAGACATTGTCACTTGCACATTTATGAGAGGAGATGGGAGGAGAGATTAGAAGCAGCAAAATATTGGGACAGAACAAACATGATGTGTTCTGCTTATGTTTTAACAACATAACCACTCTCCTGCTGATTTATATACTTTCTTAATTTGCAAGATGTGTTGAAAGTGACAACCAGCCACCAAAACAAAATTGTTCTTAGACAGCGCAGGAATATCTGCCTCTATAGGAACTTGGATTTATAGTCAGTCCTATTTTTTGCCACTCATTACATTCTCCATGATATTTAGTTTCATTATGATTACTCTAATTACAATACTAATAATTAATAGTTGACTTTATAGCTTGCTTGCAAAGTACTCAGGGGAACGCAATGTAACATAATAAACACAAACACAACATAGAAGCATATTCTTTGAAATTTGTAATCAGAGGGAAATGATGCATAATTTAGTATTTGAACTTTATTATTAGAAGGATGAGATCACCAGGTTTTTTTCCACATCATAGAGCCCTTACTTCAGTAACATAAATGCTAGATATGCACTCAACTAGATGTGAAATTTTTGAGCAATACTGAAGATTATCTTTCCCCACATAGGGTAAGAGAACATCATCATGTGCACTCTGAGGCAAAAAGAGCTGTTCCTCTTTGGTTTTCCGGATGAATTTGACTTTACCTACCTGTTTTCTAATTGTCAAATGCTGAAAAATAACTTGCTTTCCAATGAGTCTGGTCTAAAAACTCAGCTTCTAAGATATTCTATATAACCTGTTTTTTCAGCACAAGGGTTAGTTCTTGTTGAGAAAGTCTTTTATATTTCATGTATTTTTCTGATTCCAGCAAGTTTTCATGTATCTGAAAAAATTCATGTCAGGACCACTTGAAAAAGAGAAGAAAAGAAAAGCAGACACTAGATAACCTGTCTTTGCCTATATTTCTGCTCTTTGACTTCATCTATTTCAATATAGCATTTTACTGTTCATATATGACACAGATAGGGTTGTTTGTTTTTTTTTTCACACTGGGAAACAGAATTCTTCATCTTAAATTGTTACTGTACAGAAATAGTTTGTTAAGATCTTTAAGGCCTTATTCTACCTAGTATTTTATGCTTCACTTACAGCGAAAGAGCTTACTGGAGAACAAGTGGTTGCATAGTACACCTCACATATCAAATTGCATCTATCATTCCACCTTATCATATTTTTTTTAAAGCCATAGTCATCTATACTGTAGGCTTCTTGTTGCTAGTTTTTTCTGACCTTGCACTGGCAGAAAAGTCTTACAAATAAAAATCTGTCCAATACGTTGTTATTGCCATGTTATTGCTGATATATCACCACTCCACACATCTGATGCCATTGTGTGTTCTCTTTTTGCATTGCAATTGACTGTCAGATGGAAAACCATACAGCCATTAAATGCTTTTCTTGACAATCAATCTTCAGCAAAGAAAAGACTGGTATTTCTGCTATAACTGAATTTATAAGAACACTCAGCTACCACAAGTAGTTGTGACAGCACTGCACAATATACCAGCAATGCTCATCGGTAAACTGGGTAGCTTGATGACTATGTTATTTTTCTCCGGTAGCAGCCATTTCAGGTTGTGCACTAGGAGTACTTTGCAGGGGAGGAGGACAGTACAAGATTACCCCCAGGAAGATTACAGAAAGCAAATACATGTTATAATAATTTTTAATTATAATTCACATTTCTGTGGTATTCTAGGAAGCCTACACTCTTTCTGTTAGCAGGTGTTGATCCTACTGACTCACCAAGGATAACAGTTTTTTCCATACTGCTTATATACAACAAATTTACATCCTAACTAATTGCTTTCTACTAAATCTAGTATTGGAGAGAGATGTTGGGAAAAAGTGTGTGGGAACTTATTTTCTTTATTTATATAAACCTCAAATTATGTATACAGGAATCGGACCAAGAAAGTAAAAAAACAGCTCACAGATAGCAGAATGAAACACAGGAAAAAATGTAGGGCTCTTCTGGAAGTGATTTGTATGTGTCCCTCATGTAATACTTCAACTTTGTATAAAATATTTAAATGCTAAATAGTTAAACCGCACAAAATTTAAATCAGAGACAGACTTCAGGAAAAAATGTGAATCATTTTCCAGTCATGGAGTCAAGATTATGACACTCACACAACAAAGGGGACATATTTATTTGTGTCCCTTTGGTAGTGAATGTTTTTCTACATCTAGAAACTAAAAGAGCATTAACAGCAAACCTTGTACATGCTCTTCCTCATGACTTTCAGTGCAGAGTGCACAGAAAACAAGCTACCATCTTCTGACAAATGTATAAATACAGCAAGGAGCAAGTGAGAAGAAAATTAAATACAAGAGATACTTTTGGATATTCAGAAAAAATCTAAATTCACAATTGTGTACAGCCTTAGGCATATGGCTTCAAAACAGTCAGCTGATCTCAGCTTTGATCAGGAGTGTCATCCGTTGCAAAACAGCTTCATTTTTGTAGCATGCACGTTAAACAGCAGCAGAACACTTTTTCAGTGAAATGCTGTTGAATCAACACCACTATGAAATGCAGCTGGTTGTACTGCATCTCATCAACAATCAGAAGCATTTACATGAGCAATAAATCCCAAACAATAGAAGAAGAAAAATACACTTACTGCAGAAGACTGGCTTTCTGTCGCACTTCACAACATGGGACTTAAGATTCTTGAAGGATCACGCTGCATAAGGAAGTATAAGAAATACGCAGCAGAAATAGGATGGAAATCTTACTAGGTACCACTCTGGTGTCTTATGTCCTGATAGAAGAGGATTAATATCCTTTTCTAAAAAGCTACCATCATACCCTTGATACCTATACACCTGTACTGATTGCTTCAACAGAGGCTTTGGCCTTAATTTCCTGTGGTAATGGTTGCCTACTCTAGTTGCATACTGTATGGATGTGTGTTTGCTTTTATCATGCTGAATCTCCTGCTTTTCGCCTAACAGTCTTTCACCTTTTTGTGCATAGCAAGAGCAGAAGAAATGAAGCTCCTACTTTCCTTTCACCATGTCATTTGTCATTTTACATGTATTTTTTCAGGCTTGTTATTGGTTTGGTTTTTGTTGGTTTTTTTTTTTTGTTTTTGTTTTTTTCTTCCAAAGTAATCAATCCTAATCTAAAACTCCTCTCTGGCTGTTTTCATTGACTCATTTTTCATTTTCTTTGACATCCACAAACCTACTCCAATTCTGCTATATTATTTTCCAGGTGGAAAAGCAGCAGCGAACACACACACAAAGACTGCACCACTGATTTCTCTAACATCACTGAGTTTATCTAACGTGCTGCTTTTTCTTGTACTTAAAGATTTTTCTCTTATACACCCATTGGAAGATGTACATAGTATTAATGCTTATATAAAACCCAAGGTCTCCAGCTGAACTCTAACATGCAAACACACAGGAAGAGGGAGCCCTTTGCCCAAAAGCTAGGAAGGGGAAAACAGACCAAGAGTAATCAATTGATTTACTAACATTGCCAGGCTAGGTTACTGTATCCATTAGGTTTTAATAATGCTTGCATATGTTCCATATACCTACACGATTGCTAACATGGCTGCATATTTCTGGGATACTAGCAAGAGTATTGTAGTACTATATATATATATATACACACAAACACACTACTATATATACACCACAATTTCTGGTGGAACTAGCAAGCACAAGCCTTTGGGTTTTCCTAATGACACCAGATTGAGATTAAACAATGTATTATACCAGATAAATAAAAATGTATTTATATTGTGTTATACAGTTAAAGCTGTGCCATGTTATTAATGTCCTATTGTGTAACATCATTAGATATTGACTTTATAGGTACAGTAACTGCAAGCTTTATTAGCAACTGGATTAATGAAAATAATTGTTTAGGACTGACTTTGGGCTGTTAGTGCTCAAGATCATAACAAAATAGGTACATAAAAGTGATCTTGATTAATTCTGCGAGATGTGAAGACATCACAATGAAAAAAGATTGTCTCTGAATCTGGGGCATTTCATCACCTCACAGTCATCATGTTTTCTATGGGAAAAAAGTTAATGTGAAACAAAATGAATGCAGAAAACCCAAGAATGACTGGAGGCAGGGAAAGCACTTGATAAGATAAAAAAAATCATATCCAATTACATATGCCCAAATTCCAAAAAGGATGAATTAGTAGAAGTAGACAGAAAAGTAGGAAAAGTCTGATTAAATATTGCAATTTCTAATTAAGCTACATAAAATAAATGCAAAGGAAAACACAAGTCCATCAGGAAGCTTGGATCCCTATAGCTCCACTGTAAAGCCTTGCTATGCAGCAGTTAACTGCACTGATGCTTGTCTCTCTCCTGTATTTAGTCAAAATCTTCTCTAAAGGCCAAATTCAGACAAAGGTAAATGGCTTGGGATCAAATCAAAGTTTTTAGTGATTTGCCGGTCTGCCAAAAGTGTGTGCACATGTGTCATTATGCTAGCAGTACGGAGATATTTAGAGGCAGAAACAGAAAGTTAAACAGACTTCTAACAAAGTCGCCCTTTATGCCTTTGAATATCTCTCTCCCAAGGTTTTTTTTTTAGAGCTGAAGAAGTGGTGAGACTCAGTGTAAGAAGCTTATTATATTGTAGTGTTATGAACAGTATTTCAAAGCTTCACTTCTCCTAGTTCAATATTATAACAGTTGAGACATTTCTGGGACTTTGACATTAATACAGATATTCTTGTGTGCTCAGAACAGTATGTAACATGTAAGATACTTCTATCAATCCATTCATTAAGCTATCATGATTTCAGGTAGTGATGTGCTGGTCTATAAACATATCCCCTCAAGGGATGATGAAAAGTTATAGTCTTCTAGAAGGTTTCCTATCCTATTAACTAACTCAAATAGTGTTCACAACCCAAACCAATTGCTATGGAGAGGTGGATACTGTTTAGGCCATGACTGCCAAAGAGCAGCTGAAAATTGAGTTACATCACCTGACAAAACAGAATTACAACAACGCTACTCTAATCCCGATATTCTCATGTGTAACTTTGTAAGGTGATGCGTGACTTTTTATCTTCAGTGTCCTGGTTTCAGCTGGGATAGAGTTAGTTTTCTTCCTAGTAGCTGGTATACTGCTGTGTTTTGGATTTGGGGTGAGAATAATGTTGATAACACACTGATGTTTTAGTTGTTGCTAAGTAGTGCTTACACCAGTCAAGGACTCTTCAGCTTCCCATGCTCTGCCCGGTGCACAAGAGGCTGTGAGGGAGCACAGCCAGGACAGCTGACCCAGACTGGCCAAAGGGCTATTCCATACCATATGACATCATGCTCAGTATATAAACTGGGGGAAGAAGGAAGGGGGGGACATTCAGTGTGATGGCGTTTGTCTTCCCAAGTAACCATTACGTGTGATGAAGCCCTGCTTTCCTGGAGATGGCTGAACACCTGCCTGCCAGTGGGAAGTAGTGAATGAATTCCCTTCTTTGCTTTGCTTAGGTGAAGCAGAAGCTGCGCACACATTGTACTGTCTTTATCTCAACCCATGAGTTTTCTCACTTTTACTCTTCCAATTCTCTCCCCCATTCCACCTGGGGGGAGTGAGCAAGTGGCTGTGTGGTGCTTAGTTGCTGCCTGGGGTTAAACCACAACATTCAGAAATAGTATTTTAACCATCCTTTCCATGTGAGAATTTAACAAATACCTTGAAATCAACAGAAATATTGACTGTACCTATTTCACAAACACTATTTCATACCCTACATAGAAATTAAGAGGTTTCTGTACATTATCAATATAAGCCATCTTTGAATATTGACCTCTTCATCCACTCTCTCCATCCAGCCCTCCAACAACTCACATACAGTTTTGTGTTTCCCAGTGAAGTGGCAGGGGTCTTGGTTACAAGGGGTGAAGCAGCACCTCTCACACAGGGAGGCCATGAGAAGACAAGAGCTGTCACATGCTGCCATAGGAGCACACACAGCTGTGGCATTTGGTGGGTCTAGTCTGTTGGTGTAGTGAGCCCTATGAAAAAGCTCAGCTGTGTTTGTTTCACATCTTACAGGTCCTGACCCTCTTACAGCATCAGAAGGGTGAGGCAGGAGGTACCACAAGCTCTCCTCACTAGTGCTTGATGGCCAGAGTATTGCTCCTTTCTGTAGCAATCCTGGAGCAGAAGATAGACTCACAAGCCTCTGCAGTTCCTAGCCTAACATTGCAGGCCAACTTGTTGTCTCAGACATCTTCATTGAAGTGTTTATTACTCAGTGACAAGCTGTACTGAAGTCCTCAGCTGCTGCTCCCATGCTGACCATCCTGGGGGCTGCTCTAGACTCACTTTGTTTGTGTGTGCCTCTCCTCTACTGGGACCCCAAACTGGATGCAGCAATCTAGATGCTCTCCAACATGAAATGGTGCCCAACATGCAAGTTATATCAAGATGGGATTGTTCATGGTTCAGTGAACAAAAGAGTATACCAAAAATCTTTGGCTGTGATATTTTTCCTATGACACTATCACATATTCTCATTCGTCGTATAGTTCACTAAAGGTTCAAAATGGAAGAAAAACTCAACAATAAAAACATAAAAAGAAAACCAATAAGGAGTGACATTAATCCACTCTGATACTCAAAAAAATTTTCCTACACATTTAAGCTTCCTGCAGGAGCATGCAACTGTCATGAGCAGATTCTTTCTTGTGCACAAAGGCAGCTGATTATGGCTTCGAGCCCCACTTTTGACACTGGACTACCCATCAGACTGGTTTAATTTACACTCAGCTGACTATAGAATCATAGAATCGTTAAGGTTGGAAAAGACCCTTAAGATCATGGAGTCCAACCGTTAACCTATTACTGCCAAGTTCATCTATACCATGTCTTCAAGCACCATGTCTATCCGTTCTTTAAATACCTCCAGGGATGGAGACTCAACCACTTCCCTGGGCAGCCTGTTCCAATGCTTGACCATGCTCTTGGTGAAGAAGTTTTTCCTAATGTCTAACCTAAACCTGCCCTGGCGCAGCTTGAGGCCATTTCCTCTCGTCCTATCACTTGTTACTTGGGAGAAGAGACCGACCCCCACCTTGCTACAACCTCCTTTCAGGTAGTTGTACAGAGCAATAAGGTCTCCCCTCAGCCTCCTCTTCTCCAGACTAAACAACCCCAGCTCCCGCAGCCACTCCTCATAAGACATGCTCTAGACCCTTCACCAACTTCGTTGCCCTCCTCTGGACATGCTCCAGCACCTCAATGTCCTTCTTGTAGTGAGGGGCCCAAAACTGAACACAGTACTTGAGGTGCGGCCTCACCAGTGCCGAGCACAGGGGCACTATCACCTCCCTGGTCCTGCTGGCCACACTACTCTTGATACAAGCCAGGATGCCATTGGCCCTCTTGGCCACCTGGGCACACTGCTGGCTCATGTTAAGGTGGCTGTCAACCAGCACCCCCAGGTTCTTTTCTGCCAGACAGCTCTCCAGGCACTCCTCCCCAAGCCTGCAGCATTGCATGGGGTTGTTGTGACCCAAGTGCAGGACCTGGCACTTAGCCTTGTTGAACTTCATACAGTTGGCCTTGGCCCATCGATCCAGCCTGTCCAGATCCCTCTGTAGAGCCTTCCTACCCTCCAGCAGATCAACACTCCCACCCAACTTGGTGTCATCTGCAAACTTAGTGAGGGTGCACTCGATGCCCTTGTCCAGATCATCAATGAAGATATTGAGCAGGACTGGCCCCAGTACCGAGCCCTGGGGAACACCACTCGTGACCGGCCGCCAACTGGATTTGACTCCATTCACTCTCTGGGCTCGGCCATCCAGCCAGTTTTTAACCCAGCATAGAGTGCACCCATGATGGGGATCATATACATACTAGGGAACATCAGAACATCAGAACACAATACATTGCACCTATTTCTCTCTGCCTCAACTCCAGCTCAAATTAGGTCTTTGAGCAAAGAGGCAAATATCTGACTTAATTCTACTGCTTCTTGGGGCTTGTGTGAAGTACTAGAAGAAAACTCTTAATTTTGTCCTCCTTTGGTACTGACAGTCCTTTTAGTCCCCTTTATGATATTTGCAGGCACTGTGGCCTAGACTTGCAAGTGCTTAAGAGATTAACTTCCACTGATTTAGGCACTGAGTATGTTTGAGAATCTGGTCTCAACACCTTGTTTGATTGGTATTTCAACAAAATGTGTCCAAGATGGTCAGAGCACAAAATAGCAGGCAGAACTGGCAAGTGTATGCAAAGCCAGACAGAAGGATTGCATAAAGCCTGCAGCATGTGTCATTCAAGCTAGAGCAGACAACTCCTATATCACTTCCTTCAGAAGACTTCGCACTTGAATTTTGATTTATATTATCTTATATTTCAGTGTAGAGGACATATGGAAATGATCAAACTTATGAAATAGTGTATTATCTCTATCAGAAGCTTTCAATTTCCATAATCTGTATATTTCTGAGTTCTTGCAATGATGATGTACAAGTACTTCTAAAAAATTCAGATCTGTGGATTATACAGCATACATGAGCTTTCCTTTTCTGAACCTCCACATAAGAAGGGTATGACATACCAAAGGCCTATAGATGTCTATTCCAGGAGAGTGGCAGTGCAAGAGTACTCTGTACTGAGAACTAGGTCAAGATGCACATCAAAATGCCATATTCATTCGTTTTCTGTAATTACTTTTAGTGACTTGCTAAGCATTAGTAATGTGTTTAGTACAAGGTTTGGTTGGGGATTTTTGAACAAAAGAACATGACAATGGCAAATGACATGAACCTATCCATTAGAAACTAATATTCCATTACTTCCTCACTCTGCTCCATTTCATTTGTTTTGTCAGTAAGTCGAGTATCTGCTCTTTCATTTCAAGTTATATGGGGTTTTTTTGCAAGAATGCAAAAAACTACAGACATCTGATAAAGACTTGTGGAAGGAATGCTTTTAACAAACAAAGCCTTAACAAGGCTATGCCTACATTAGCAAATCATCCAGCATAATAGGAATGGATTAGCAGATGGAAGCTATTCGTGCTGAGGACCCTACATCTTCACTATACACAGTTTTCCAGATTTTACTTCAGGCTAGGTTTAGTCTGGTCATCAGGACTGAACATCCCCTCTCTATGCATGTGACCAAGCAGTCCAAAGTAGCACTCACTAGTTGAAACCTTTATATCTGCAAGAGAACTAGAAGTGAATCTGGATGCACACCTGGAGCAGAATTTTTTTAGTTTCCTCTGAAGTGACTCGTTCCCAGACACCAGAAGAGCCCTGCAGAACAAGGCAGCCTGCACAAAGTGGGGATAGCTGGGGAATTTGCTTTGAAACTGCACTGCCACTTTAAAGAAAAACACAGATTCAATCAAATATTCTTTTGCCTAGCATGACAAATACTTGAAAGTGTTCCAGCTTTAAGCATTGAGTAATCACATTGTTTGCAGTTGTACACTACTGTTGGTGACAAGGCTAACTAATGCATGCTCAACGCCTTGCAGAATCATACTGTAATATATTCCTACATTTAGTAGGATCATACAAGGCATTTATTCACTCTACCATAGGAAGTTTTCATTGACAGCACTGGATTTTTGATCTAGCCATGTCAACATCATGTTTACTGTACTGTACCAATATCTGAAATATGATTAAAGAAGCATTTACGTAAAGATCAGATTCACAATTAAAGAATAGAGAATACCAAGAAAGATATGTTAATTTGGAATAGTCCTCAAGCTTTTAAGCCTGAAAGTAGAGGTAACTAATCCAGAGAATCAACAGAACAAAGACACAATACTACTCAGAAATATTTTCCATTTATATGAGCAATACACACAGCTGCTCTTGTAGCTTCCACTATAAAAACAAAACGCTGCCATATTTTAAAGTAATGGTCCAAGATAATATAGCTGTACAAGCACAGAATAGCTTTCTACAGTGTTTCAAGCTATTTCTGTAATATTTTCACAAGCGATTAAGAGCACTACTCCAGTCAATGAGAAATTTGCATTCAACCAGGATTAGGAACAGAGGCCCTGAATCAAAGCTCTTAAGAATTTCTAAGTCTCATTGAGGTCAATGTAAAGCAAGCTTGCACTTGAGTGCTTTGCTAGGAGGAGGAAAAAATGCTCTTTATTTTTATGTTTTGCCTGTTTGTCTAAGTAAACAAAAAAGTCAGTGGAAGCTGATTTTTAATTTTTTTCCATCACATCTCTGAAACAGAATGGCTCAGCTGGAAGACATGGAAATTAGCCTGTGGCAAGAGGCTATAGAGACATCACAGCAAGTGATAAAGCAGCAGCATTTATCTTCCCTATAAGTTAATGTTCTACTTCTCGTGGCAAGTAGATGGGAACCAACTCCAAGTCTCCATGTTTGATTTATACAGACAGGGTATTTAAGTATACCAGTGGCATACATATTTTTATACAACAAGAAATAAATACTTTTTACCTGCAAAGTTTTCTTCACACAGAGCTTGATATATGCTGACACATGTCAGTCTACCAAATGTAACAGAATGGTAGCAAAATGGTAAAATGACATTATGAATGTGAAAGATTTCTATTGGAGAATGAACAGAGACTGTTCAATCTGTACAGACACACAAAGATAAAACCACCTTTTCTGCAATAGAGCGAAGATACCAACCCCTGATTCTTGTAAATGAAAGGTCAGCATCATTATAAAGATAAAGACTGACGTTTCACTCTGTATATTACAACAATGCACAAATATTTTAAGTGTCAGCATAATGAACTACAATGTGATAACTTACCATAGCTGCCTTCGGCTGTACAGTGATCTTTATATTTATCATAAATCCATTCCACATCTTTCCTTGATAAGGGTCTTCCCTCACTGCTAACCTTGGGCTTAGAATAAGAATGCTTACACTTTCTTCTGCTGCTTACAATGGAGTCATGAGACAGGCTATACCCAATTTATTGTATTTTCCTTTAACATAATATGGGAGTATATTGTGGAATATCATTGGAATGATATTGGCACATCATTTTGTTTTGAGTCAGTTTCCTCTTACAATCTTGTGCATTCAATCTTTAGAGGATGAAGGTCTTATCAGCAAACGAAATCAAAATCTGATTCCCAGTCTACACTCTCAGCAGAAGATAACACACTCCTGAGCAGACACAGGATACTTTTTAAGCTTTGGTAGGAATGCAATAGGTGAGATTGTACACAATTAATTACTATACTTCAAAGCAGTCTGCTATTTCTAGAGTCCCTGAGTGACTATGATTTTACTAATTGCAAAACTTCAAACTCTTAGTACTACTTAAACTTTTACCTGCTGTGTTAATGCCTGTAGGCACAACCTAAGCAACTGACCAAGGTTCATTGCAGAACACAACAGTGGTAGGTCATTTCCATTAAGGAAAAAATAAATCACATCTTCGATTCTTAGATTCTTTTTTTATTTTTAATAGAAAGTAAAGGCAGTATCAAGAAAAAACAAAGAAAAGGAAATTTTATCAAAAAGGGAGGGATTGAAAGACAATTGTTGCTTTTCTTCTGATTTTTAATTAAATATTTTGACTCATGCAAATATAATGCTTTTAACTAAAAGCAGATCTTACTTGCTATGAAAAAGTTGGTTGAATTTCTCCAAAAATTTGTTTCACATGAAAGCGAATTTCCTGATCAGTAGATATGCATCAGCAAGGCCATCTTGATCATATGAATCCTAAAATAACTATCTCTGACAAGGGAACTGTTTTACAATTAAATTATCTCTCTCCTGAAAGATTTTTCAGATAGACAAACAATTAAATGCAATTTACTTACCTGCTGCCCAAGTTATCTTAGGGTACAGGAAAACGATACTTTTGAGGAAACCTGATCTATGCATAGGGTATCGGATTTCTAGCTAAAATTTCACAAAAATAAGTGAGGATGGGTAACTTGTTGGTGACTTCTGATGTAAACCAGTAGACTAGACTACAGAATTGCATGAATGTGAATAACTAGATTGCACAGAGACAAAGCAAAGACTACCAACAGAATCCAGCACTTCATTTCTCCTGTCTAGATGAGAGCCTTTCATTCATATTTTCCATTGTAGCATAAGGAATTCTTTCCGACCACAATCCCAACCAATTTCAGTGAAAAAATAAATATATTCCAAGCCTCTTCAACCAATCTGCTGCAAAAACAGAGTATTGCCCTATTACAGAGCTCAATAGTAAAAGTCTTTCTCCTCTCCATTAACCAACCCATTTCCTAGAGTGGTGATGAAAGCAGTTCCCCAGACAAATTTGTTATAATACTTGTGCTTCCCAAATGCCAATCAATTTTACTCAGCAAGAAGAGGTGGCACATTAAGAAAAATGAGGTCATCCCTTAAACACACAACCAAAATTGCTGTTTTTTTTGCTGTTAAGCCCTCAGAAACTGATTCTCTCAAGCAAAGGCAGGTCTGACTGCCTCTTGCAGCCCAAATAATTTCCAAGATCCTGCAGCACATCCCGAGCCTGGCTCCCAACCCATCTCAACACTTATACCTGCTGCCAAAGCATTCAGTTTCTATGTGGCCTTCCTTTCTGATATGTTTAAAGTGAGAGTGAATCATCCAGGCAATATCAAAGGTGTTTCTGGCAGGACCTTGGCCACCCGCTGTGGGGTGCGGAATCCGAACAGCCTTCCCAGTGCCTTCCTTCCTCTCTCCTTTGTGTCTTCCAGCCAAAGGCTCCCATCCTAGCTCCTCCCAAGCACAAGATGGATTTGCATCCTCTCTTTTTGGGCAGAAACACACACCCTTAAGGCTATTTTCCCTCTTTGGCACCCTTACTAGGGATCCAACTGCCCACCGGCTCAAAAAACCAAAAGCTAAAATCTCCATGGTTTACCTAGTAATGCACACAGAGCAATAGCCTACAGCAGCCATTCTCAGATGAGTGTAATTGCAAATCCATATAGTTAAAAGTTATCTATTTTAAGTGAAGACAACCTCCCATGTTTACAGAGTAAGGACAAAAGCGGCCTTCACGTGTAGCAGTGGGAACAGAAATTCATGGGGCTGGCCTCCAAGAGATTTGGAATAATCCATATCTCCTTTTAATTGTTAACATCATTTAAGTGAACTAGATGGCTGACAGTAGGTGCTGAATTTCTTAAGTGGGTGAATATTTTATTTAACTTTCAAGCAAACCAATCCATCCACCAGCAATTTTTCAAAAAGTTAATTCTATATTCACTACAAAGCCAAACAGCTGGATTCTGCCTTCATATATTTAAAGCAAATGAGCTTACAAAACAAGCTGAATATGCCACAGTGTAAAAATTCCCATACCAGTGCTTTAAGCCATAAATGCGATATACATCTCTAGATATGCTGGACTGATGGGAACTCATATCTTTCTTTTGCTATAGCCGTACTACCTGTAACCTCTCAGGAGGCAGATGCTACCTTAATATTGTGGTGTTCAAATCCCTGCTTAGGCCAAGTCCAAAGCACAAAAAGAGACTATTAGATATGAATCAGATCCAGCTCAATCCCCTCTCCCTTCAGACAATATCACAGTGCAGGAAATTATTACGTACATAAGTTAAAATTATTTTCCATCTCCGATTCCCCTCCTCCATTGTCTCATACCTTCCCACCTTTCTTACCTCCTGTTATTTTCACAAGAGCCAATAAATTGCTTCACAGCAATTTTACTATTTCTTCTATTATTCCCTTGTTTCTTTAGCAAGCAGTAAACAACTCTGCCTATTATGAAAGTGTTCTACAGAGGCCGATTGCAGGTACAGGTTAGAGTTTCATACCTGTCTTAAAATCTGGAGGTCTATAGCCACATTAGGTCTGTTCTGGAGAAGAGTGCTGTGCTGCTTCTTTCTCCCGTGATTTAGGGAAGTAATATGGGGCAAGATTGTTCAGTAAGGAAACTCAGCGGAAAGCTAAAATATTCATCTTAATATTATCAACAAATAGCAAAGAACAAGAGTGATATTCACAAGTAACATGCTCTGATTTCAAAGCCATTGCCCCAGATTTGCATCTGTATAGAAGAGGCTCATTTCTCAGTCTTGTGATTTTCTTTACGGTGCTTATACTTATTACTCATATAACGATTGCAGGTTGAAATATATAGATACTTAAGTAGGACAAATATTTTCATTTCCTTCATTATGCAAGCCAGACATCAGAGCTGTATATGAGGTATATTTTTTAATAAACAATATTTGATTGAAAAATTCTACTAAATTTTGAGCAGCTTTTAAAAATCAGTATTCCATTCACCATAGCTATTACGTATAACTGACTCATCAATCTAGTGGTGCCAAAATAGCTTAAGTAACTTTAAAATATAGTAGCAAATGTAAGTTTCAATGTAACATAAAACTCCACACAGAAAGCATTTGAGAAATTTGAACATACCTTATTTTGAGCTATTTCCCCCAGTCCTTTGTAGCTATATATTTTACTACAGTTCTTGAACTCAAAGTACTGGAGATTTCTTACTTCTGTTTTTATAACATTGCCTATTAGCACTCTGTGGAGCCCAGAAAAAGCAACACCTGTGGACATTCTGAAGGCTCCTTTGAGCAGATTGAAATGACCACATGACATGCAGAGAAAAAAAAAAAAAAAGGTGCATGTGGGGGAAGTGCAAAATGAAGGCCTATTTTTAAGCTTCCCACCTTGCTTAGAAGACTTACAAAAATGTCAATGTCTAGCCCACATTTACTGGTCGCTTTATGATGGTTTTTTTCTGTGCTACACAATGAAGTTATTTACTTACAAGAAATACTGCTCCAGCCTAGGAGACCAACAACTTACACTGTCCTTGGCAATGTTACAGGACCTGCCACTACATCAAAATGAACTGTTCTTGAATGTCTCCAGCGTATTATGTGCAAATGTGCTTTCCTTTAGCACTGGGCCTGTAACCTTTCTTGGCTTCTCTTTTTTTTCCCTGGAACACACATACTATTCTTGTACCAAATAGACAGTAACAAGCTTATATTCATAGAAAATGGGATCATTACTTTGACAGCTGACAAAGTTCTGGGCCATATTCTCTCTTGGTAATAACTCGGCAGATACTTTATTTTCTCCTGTTTGCATACAAAAATTATTTACGGTGGCAGGAGGGATAAGGATAGAAAGTTAACAAAATCCAGCTTCAACCCACTGTTTTGTCTGCTAAGACTTTGGGGACACATCGGTCATGCATCCGTCCCTGAATACCATTTGTGTTTCTGGGAGTGATAGAGTTGGTAGTGGGCAGGTCCCAGCAATGTCTCAGTAGCACTGAATTTGCAGACATATTTAGAGCACAATCAGAACTGAGAAATATTCTGCCTTTGTCTATCTGATATATCCTGGAGTGTTAACCTGGTCAGCCGCAAAAGCATCAGGGTATCTTCCAGCACCAAGTGGGACAGGCTCTGTAAAGACGGGGAAAACTCTAGAAAAGGAAAATTGGTGGACCTGGGAGGGCTTACTGGCCCCTCAATTTGTGTATATCCCTAGTCACTTCCAGATCTGAAGTGTGGGTGAGAGGTAGGTCTACGCCAGCCTTCCTTATATTCCTGTCTTTCCTTACTAACGCTTTACTCAAATGAAAATATGGGTGCGCATGTTTGGAGAGACATGTGGCACACTTCAGCCATGTCCTGAAGGCAGAAGAAAAGAGATGTAGTCAAGTCTGGAGCATCCAACTATAATCTACAGATGTAGTTGTATTTCTATTTCTGGTATGCACCTGCTCTGCACTCACAGGCAGATGATTTCACCTCTGTGTGCCCTCTTCTGCAGTTTGCCTTTCTCCATCATTCAGTTTGAGAACTGAGACAACTGTGCATATATGTATAAATATGTATGTATGCAAGTATGTGTTTATATGTACAGACATACATGTAGAACTTCACACAATGGCAACTAACCTTGTTGAGACTGCTGGTTACCACTCCAGTGCAAAAACTCATGACTTGGAGGGAGTAGGGGTGTTTTGTGTTTTTTAATTTTTAAATGTTATTTTTAAGAAAACAGCAGTAACTTTTAAGGATAGCCTATGGCTGCATGCAGTGGTGGCTCTAATGCTTTTTTAGCTGCTGGGAATCTGTCTCAGACACAGTGAGGGTTATTGCACGGACACTGAGCATTACACCCTGTTTCAGTATGTAACTCTGGGTCCCTTTGTGCTTCTGGGCTTGATGCGAGCCTATGCACTACCCGTGGTCAGTGCAGGAGGAAAATAATATTCCGAAAGAGTTTTCAGATGGTTTTTAAAGTGCTGGTGGGTCTGCACCCACACTATCCCCAAGGTGTGTATGGAAAGAGGAATAAACAATACAGTGATGCACTTGTAATAGCCAGCAAGCTCGACGGTGCTTTTCCTGCATGATTGCACTCCTCTAGCATTCTTCTCTGTAATTTTTAAACAACAGTTAAAGGAAAGCTTTTTGGAGCACGGAGACTGTTTAAATGAGTGTTTGTTTAGATCTTTGGGGCCACAGTGCTGAAAGGGAATTTGAAGTGTTATGATGTAGTTAAATAAATGCTGTTGCAGGAGCTAAAGTCACCTATTATAACTGCCTGTGTTGTATTCCTTGCAGCTTCCTTTCAGGCTGACACTCTTTCATGTATGGCCTTTGCCTAAATATATATGTTTTTTGTGCAAAGGTAACCTATTTTTTAATACACTTTTCCTTCTCTAAACCATTCTTTTTAAAAAACATGTTTTTCTGAACAATTTTCCAGTAACTATAGTTAGCAATAGAAATTTGTCAGGGAGATAAACCCCATGCAGAAATATACTTGAGCTTTCCAGTGAAAAATAGCTGCAGCTGGAACAGAGAGGAGGCTTAAAATCAGATTTTGAATGAGTAACAATAAAAAGGGCCAGTCAATATTTTAACAATATTCATAAAAAAGGCAGCATTACTGAGGCTGACAACCAAACAGCTTCACTGCACAGTAAGAGTGTGTGCATCTCACTGTGGGAGGAGGGAGACGTGCTTCGTTCAGTAGTGCCTCTTTCTCTTTTAATGGAGCGAGTCTGACCTCTGAGTATTGAACAGGATGCACAATGAAAGACAAAAGAGTGTCTGTCATGACAATTTTTTTCTCTGTTTTGAGGTGATAATGCAGCAGCCATCTCTTGTTTTGTTTGCTTTTTCTTCATCATTATAAAACACTAGATGTGATTTTTTTTTCTTCCTTTCTTAAATAAATTTAAAATTAATATGATGGATTGGAAAAAAAAAAACTTTGATTCCTGAACTGGCTCCAATATGAGTACTAGATACAGCTGGACAAAGAGAAAAGATTTCAGCCCTCAGTCAGGTAAAATGGTTAGATAAATATGGTATTTAATATCTGCTTAGTATGATGAACTTCACCCTTGGTTTGCTTCCAAAGCTGGCTGGTGGGAATCTCACAAGTCATCAGTAATTATCTTGTTGAATTTGCAGAAGAAGGGTGAATGCCAGGCACTTAAAGAAGGAAAATGCAATGCCCATATTCCTGAAAAAAGGAAGGAAAAGAAGGAGCCAGAGAGTTGCAAAGGTGTCAGCTTAGTTTCAATTTCAGAAAAATTGTAGGGAAAGAAATCATCAAGCCAACAATTTTTAAGCACCCAGAATTAAAAAAAAAAAAAAAAAAGGAATGGAAAAGGAAACATGAATTAGTCTGGCAGGTCTTTCTTTTGCCAAATCTAATTGCCTCATGTGACATGGAAACACTGTGATAGAAGGGAAGAAAATGATGCCATTTCTTGGCTTCTAGCAGTGTTTTGAATGACATGTTCATCATCAAACTAGGGGAACCACAAGAGAGTGAGAGCAAAGATAGCTGGAAAACTGTAATCAAACTGTAGTTATTCATGAGCCACTGCCAAAATGAAAGTGTGTCCTGAGCAGACTCTCTGGAGTCTGGCAATATTTAATATTTTCTTTACTGTTATAGATGACTGGACAGGGTATTCAAATTAAATTTGCAGACAACAACAAAAGGGACTAATGGGACTAAACGGGGACCAGCCACTTTGCTGAACGCAAGATTTAGAACTCAAAATGTTCTTGACACTTTCATATGAAACAGTATGAATCAGGGACAAATATAGGGTTTTACATTTAGGAGAAAATAGCTACATAAATACACATAAGAGAATTGCGAAATTATATCATCTGGTTATTTTTTACCCATGTTCTGTCTGATCTGCAACCTCAAGTTGCTGCAAAAGCTGACTGGGATGCAGAGACAAAAGTTGAGCCTGTGCATCATGTGAAATGAGTCTCCTGCTATACGTGGTACTGATATGGCCATAGCTCTGGTACTTCTGTTTTTCAGATTCACATTTCCAACCAGTTGTCAAAAGATTAGAGGAGAGAATAACCAGAGATTTGAGGAAGGTTGGCTCTGAGGAAAGATGAATGGCTGTTTAGCCTAAAGAAGAAATCATGACATGAGGGACAGAAGTCTTTAAATATGTAAAAGGCAGCTTCAGAGGAGCAGGGAATCACCTCTTCTCCATGTTCAGAGGGGGGAGGACAAGTAACAAGCTTAAATGGCAAGAGGACATATTCCCGAGTGGCATTAAGGAAGGTTTCTAAGGGTGAAAGTCAGAACCAGTTGTCTGAGAAAGTTGTGGAAACCCCTTTGAAAGAACTGGTGGGACAGCGCCCTGCCAGGAGTGATGGGGGCATAGCTGATCCTCCTTGGGCAGGAGGAGTGACTATAAGCCCCATCACTTTAGGCAGGCCCATTAGGACTGATAACGACCATCAATCCCCACCTGGCCCATCCTGGGGGATATACCCTCTCCGTGCTCCCTGCCTGGCGCCTGTGCTCTGCCCAGGGATGGACAGCTGGCTGGTGGTGGGTCTCAGAAGGGCAACCCAGCCAGGGATACCAACATTGCAACTTGGGTATCAAGCCTTTAGCTGGTAAAACTTTCAATATGCTCTTAATGTGTCTTCTCCTTTTTACTTACTCATATTTATTCAACTGCTTAAATCAAGGTTTTAAGGTTCTTCCATTCTTAAGATAAACAGCACTTATTGCCTTCTGACTTCAATAGCCAAGCTAATAAAAATCCAGTTGGTAGACTTAATTTTTTTAAGCTTATATAAACTGAAACATGAGAGCAGATGGTTTTATGCTGATGCACAGTCACTGGTGGTATATGAACTTAACCTGTATCCCATCCTGCCAGACAATGCTTTATTGTTGTAATTGTCATTTATTGTTTAGACTATCAGGAAGTGCTGCCACTGTTTTTTTAAAATCAAATTAAGTAATTCTGCATTGATCTGGAAGAAAACTGTTTAGAAGAAAACAGTGACATTTGCAGCAACAGTAAAGAACTTTAAAGCTATGCTAATAACCTAGCCTAGACTATGCCACTTTCAATGAATCTGCTGTTATTTAGTTACATTATTTTACACATGCAGAAACTATTCTGGAGCTTAGAGGAAAGCTCTAAAGTGTCATTAAAAAGAAAGCTGTGGAGTATCATTGTATATATCTACTCGTATCTAAAAGAAGAAAAAATATAGGTGGTTACCAGAAGCTTAAAATCTAGCAGCTATATAATTTCTTAGATACGCAAAAGTCAATAGAGTGATAACTCTCAGAAACCAGCACCTCCCCACACCATGAATGCAAATCTAAGCACAGAAGTAACATTTATGGTATGAGAATCCCCCATTTAGCCCACTCTTTATTGCCCTCTCTACATCATGACAAAAACCTGGAGACCGTCCGCTGGTTTTGGCTGGGATAGAGTTAATTTTCTTCATAGTAGCTAGTATGGGGCTATGTTTTGGATTTGTGCTGAAAACAGTGCTGATAATACAGGGATGTTTTCATTACTGCTGAGCAGTGCTTACACAGTGTCAAGGCCTTTTCTGCTTCTCACCCCACCCCATCAGTGAGTGGGCTGGGGGTGCACAAGAAGTTGGGAGGGGAGACAGCTGGGACAGTCTACCCCAACTCACCAAAGGGCTGTTCCATACCATATGACGTCATGCTCAGCATATAAAGCTGGGGGAAGAAGGAGGAAGGGCAGGACATTTGCAATGATGGTGTTTGTTTTCCCAAGTAACCGTTACACATGATGGAGCCCTGCTTTGCTGGAGATGGCTGAACACCTGCCTGCCAGTGGGAAGTAGTGAATGAATTCCTTGTTTTGCTTGCTTGCATGTGCAGCTTTTTCTTTGCCCATTAAACTGTCTTTATTTCAACCCATGAGTCTTCTCACTTTTACCCTTCTGATTCTCTCCCCCATCTCACCGGGGGGGGAGTGAGCAAGCAGCTGTGCGGTGCTTAGTTGCCAGCTGGGGTTAAACCACAACACCTTTGCATGCATTCCCCAAATGAATTTTCTTTGTAACCCTAATGCTACAACAAAACTTTGCCCCAACCAAGAAAAGTTGAGTGGGGCTGGGGTAGCCTTGGCTGTCCTGCTATCTGGACTGACCAAGGTCTCAGACCTCCTTATCTGATGTGTGGGTGGCTTGCCTTTAACCTGAGAGAAGACGACTGCTCCATCCATTTGAATATGGGATTTAAGGAGTATGAAGAAGTATAGAGAGAGGAAGGAAAAAAATGTCTACCCTGGTATAGCCACAACCCCCAATCCTTTTCCAGTCGGAAAAGCATTAGCAGCTCCACGGCCTCAAATGCCAGAGGGTTTCAGAGTTACAGCAGAGGACTGGAGAGCATTTTTAATAATATGTGAAATTGTATTTTCTAGCACTACCATGCACCTTCAACAAATGAGTCCTTTAGCCTGTAGCCAATGTACCTGTGTCTTTTTAGACCTTTGGAGACTGCAAGGTCTTTGGGTAGAAACTTTATCTCCTTGGTAAAATAACCTGTATGCTTTTACATATGATTTAAAAAATAATACGGCCAAAGGACTTCAGTGCTTTCTCTGTTGCGCACATTTAGAATAGCTAAGTTTTAACTGGCATAGTTCAAAGCAGAATTTAATCCACATTTCACATTCTTGTTCTGGGAAAGGCTGCTTAAGGGTTATTGCAGAAAAGTACGGTTAGTTAATTATGATCCTAGTTACTACATAGCCAAAACAGGCACTACAGACCTTCTGGCTGTTGAAGACAAGTAACAGTGCAAGGGAGACCAACAAACTTATGATAATGGGGAGGGCAATGGGTGCAAGGTTCAGTCTCTAGCAGCCTCTGGTGGCTGTTCAAATATAGATTTTTTTTCTTTAATGTTGATTGTTATGCAAACATTCTTTATTTGATTTGTTTTGCAGTTTTGATTTCATGCATTAATATGAACAATTTATGTGTTGTGAAAAAAATGTCTCTGCTTGTTGTAAAGTCTTTGGTTATCTCTGGAAGTCTTTGTTGCTTTGTTGGAAGCTTTTTAATAGAAGAGGTCACCTAAATACATGGGTTAAGCTAGGAGCATCTAGGTTAGAGAAAGTCATGGTAAATGACTAATCACAAAGGCTAATTCAAACGGTTTTGAACACACAGATTTTTGGGCTGACTATTAGCAATGTAAGCTATATCAATACACTGCCTTGTAAATTAATAGCCTTACCTTTTTCTTTTAATTTTATTGAATAATACTGTTTCATAATAGCAATAAAACAGTACGGGCAGTAGATTCCTAGAGGATTATTTATCAGCTTTATATCTCATGTCACTCCTGGAAAATGCAGTAATTTTTGTTGGGCTGTATTTCTTAATCATTACAGCTGTCACCCATTGCAACTGCTGTAGTTAAGGCTGCAAATCACTATGCATTGCAGCTCCCTGTTTCCACAGACTCATAATTTTCCAGCACAGTCTCCTTATGGTAGTCAAATGTTCCATGTTTGGTCTATGCAGACAGAAGTGAGTGTCTAGAAACAGAACAGCACCCCATTAAGCTATTTTATTCTCAGGAAAAGGCCTGAGAGAAGGTTATAACGCTCTTTTGTGCATGTAAACTGACCCAAGGGTTTAGACACATTATTGCTTGCACAAAACTCTTCCTGTGAGTCCCGTGTACTCCCCCAAGACATTCACACTGCTGCACTGCTCATTTCAAGGCAAATTAGAAAGCTGGAAGTCTGTTCACCACTAAAATCATGCCTTTCAGTATCTTGAAATGTCATCAAAATCCCACCTTGAGTGGCATACATGAAGGGCTGGGTCAAGACAGAGTGTGGCAAGGGTCACATCCTTTTCATCTTAGCCCTAAACCCTAAACCTAACACATGGTCTAATTCCTCTGTCCTCTGAAAGAGGCATCTATCACTCCTCCATACACATTGAATTTGTTCTGCTTATGTTTCCTACCCAGATATAGAGGTTGTCCCAGGTTTTGTTGACTAAGTCAACCTGACCTCAATGTTAGGTCTTTATAATCAAGGTATTTCAACGAACACAATGAATGGTCTTCCTAACATCCTCTTCTGATTTGGTTTTGCTTTTTCTTTGCCTCCAAGGACAGGGTATTTTTAAAAGTGGCCAAGCATTTCAAATTGACATTTTTTACATTCACAGCTCACTGAACAGTAAGTCCTTCAGACAATCTTAAAAATACTTCTTTGTAAAGCAGTAAAACTGTGAAAGTTAGAAAACATGCCATTGCATTTGCATAGAAGAAAACGATGTAACATATTAAATAGGAACTATAAATACAGATATACTTGTTGATACCTGTTCTTAAAAATTCTGCTAGCATAGATCATATGGGCAAAAATGATCATTAGAACAAGGCAGGAAAATTAGAACTCTGCCACATGGAGCTATAGTCTCAAGCCCCCAGGTATTTATTTGATTTGAACACCTTTCTGTAACATGGGCCAAGAGGAATCCTACTTAGCAGAGCAGTGTGGCATGAGAGTCACTTCTCAGCCATTCCACAAGACTGTAACACCACATGGGTAACCCACAATGAGACAGAAACAACCCTTAGGATCCCAGGTTAGAAGAAAATAGACCTGGCTGGGTTTAGGTTGGAAGTGTTAAATCTATAGGTATGCCTACAACATGGCTGCAACAGCACGTGGAAGCAAAAGCTTGGAGTATTACCCTGTGTCTACATATCATTTATTAAAGCTTCTTTCATTTTTAACAACTGGTGAAGGATGAGATTTCCAATGAGAGTCTGTAATGAGTTTTCCATACTCAAGGTCACCTTGTGTACTCCGCAGCGCTGGGAGAATTAACGGTAGCGGTGTTTGCACAGAGCAGGACAGTGACATGGCAGCAATGGTCTGGCAGTGGTACCTGCCAGTACCTTGTTTGCCTCAGAGCGGGGATCTTTGGGTCAAACAAAGATCAGAGATAGCACTGACTGTGCAGCTGAAAAAAAACCCAATATTTTAAGAGATACTGAAGTATTTTATTCCTGCTTACTAATCTAGGTGATATCTTATAATTGGGATATATGGTGATCTAGCAGTCACAGCCTTACAAGAAAACCACTAACCATACACCTTACTCCTGGTCATACAACTTGTGTGTTATTGTTCAACATCCAGTACCTTCTTTTGTTGTTGCCTAGAGCCTGTGCAAAGTCATGTTCTGTTTTCTTTTGTTTCTTTAAATCTTAGAAGAAAAGGTAGAGGTCACTAACTTCTAAGTCCTATTAACAGCTTGTCTGGTGGAAGATATGAAGCCAATCTTTACACTAAGTATCTGCATAGCAGCATTCTATTTTGAAACATCTTAATTTTAAGTATGCTCTGAAAAAAGAGCCTTAGCAATTAAATATCATAGAGCACAACTGCAGGAACAACTAAATTAGTTTTTCTTGACATGAAAAATTTTCAGCAAAAACATGTTTAACTACTCGAAATATAAGCTAGAAGTGTGAAAACCACGCACAGGCGGCTGTGAGTATTGTAAAGATCGAGGCACAAAGGACCTGCTCTCGTTGCAGCATTGTCCTGCCAGCCAGTAAAATTACTGCTCACGTCAAGCAGCCCCTCCAGAAGACTGTCACAAAAGGCCTCACTGGGCAAGCAAATACAAGCAAGCTTGTCTACCCTGCCATCTGTTACCGAGACCTCCTGTTACTGCTGAATCATTTTCTTTCCTAGGCTTATTTAAGGTTCTTAGCTGGTGTCTTGAGAAACGAGGGTTTGCTCGCCTCTCTGTCTTTGCTTGGGGTGTGAGCAAGCATTAGAAACTGACATTTTCTATCACAATCAGGCTGGAAGAGACAGATACGAGAAGACAAATGTGTCATGCCTTGGTCGTTGAAGGTTTGGGATGGAGAAAGAAGAGGCTGACTTTAATGGGAGTCTTACAGAGAAGCCTTCAAGGAAAGTGGGAACAGGAGCAAGACTTGAGAGCCCCCAGCCTGCTATTTTGCAGGCAGAGGGAGAGGAAAAACAAAGCAGCAGCTGATTGAGACAGCTGAGTAAAGAAGCTACAAGGTAAAAATAGCAGCAGGCTGTCAAATAATCTGCCGGTGTTGGGCACGAGTGAGAAAACAGCATCAGGCTGTGGGGGGAGCCGAGCCAGGGATGCTGCGCAGGGAAGGGGAGGCAGCTGCCAAAAAGCTGTCTCGTTGCGAGCCATGTGGCTCTCAAAGGAGGAGCAGGCTTGGGATTGCTGTTCTACACTTAGATACAATTCTGTAGAGACAGCTTTAAGTCCCACTTTATAACAACTTCAAATTGAATATTTGTATGAATGAGGCCCTTTTATCACTAAGATATCTGCAGCTATTTTATGCACTTCCTTAAAAGGGACACTTGCAGGGGTTTTCTGAAGTGCTCTTGCATGCACAGCATGTCTACCCCGAGGAGCAGGGATGTCACCCGCCACTTCTCCGCTACAGCAATTGAAACAGGTCACTTCTAAAATAGGAGGTGCAGCATGGCAGGTGCTAAACCCACTACAGTACCGTTTGTGCCACAGGGTTGGGTGTCATGGATTTTTCTGTCAATGCTTTTGCTCATTCAGTAATGACTGCAGTGCACAGGCATCTCTGATGAATGGCTTGCTCAATGTGTTGATGGGCCAAGGACTGAGGTGTGCCTGATTTTTGTTTATTCTTTCATGAATGCCAATGCTAGTGAAGGGCATTACAGTGAGAGTCTCAAGCTGTTTATTTACACAGTAAGAATAACATAAATATTTTGAAGTGTGGCTCAAACCAGCCTTCAGCAGAGAAAGTAGATAGGCTCAGCAGATACACCATGGTATGAGCAACCAGGGTGTCATCTGTTATTAACTTCAGTTGTGGCTGCTGTGAAACGGGGTGTTTGAACCAGTGATCTTAATTGGGCTGCACACATTCTTAGATAAAGAGTGCTATAAAAATACCAGGAGTACCTATTCTGTATTTTTAACAATATTTTGTCTGTATTTTTTCGCTTTCACCTTCTGTCCCTGAACTGCCTGAGGTGAAAACGTCAGCCTGTGCCTCTTCAGAGAAAAAAAAGTACAACTGCAGTTGTTATTGAGCTAAAGTTTGTAATTTAAGAGCAGGGATGCAAGGTTGGAGTGGGCAGGTCACTTCCTAAGCCTGCAGCCTGCACGTGCACCCACTCTGTGGCTCAGCAATGTCCCTGCTCGCTAATTAACTGTGCTGCAGTTCGCCTCATGCTGGCTCTGCACTAGCTTCTCAAAAGCCCCAGTCTACCCCATGCTTCCCCGGAGCAGCATCAGCCTGGACCAGCACTGTTACGTCTAACTTCTGCAGCTGCTCCTGCAGGGAGGTTGGCCCCTACCCTGGCACGAAGGGCTGAGTTCACAAAGGAACACAGCTGCCCACCCCTGGCGCAACATTCAAAAATTGGAGCTGGGCATTGAAATCCCCCATGGACTGCATGGTGGGAGAGAGGGCTCTCAGAAAAGAGGCCCTAAGCCCATAGAGGGTGGTGGTTCTGACAGTGAATGTTTGGGTATGCACCAGGAAAGAAAGCTAGCCCAACGCTGCCATATGTCCCGCACAAGTGCTGAGGATCAGGCTCAGAAACAAAGAAGCAGTGTCCCCCCAACATCGCACCTCAGCCTGAGGGTAGGTCATATTTAGCTACGTGCACGTGAGACTGCTCCTGGCCTGTCACAGCTCTTCTGGTACCACCAGCTCTGGCATCAGCTCCACTCTGCCCATGACTTCTGGCAGCCAGCAGGTGGGCACCAGCTTAGCAGGGTCCGCTCCTGCCTTGCAAAGCCACCCATCTTACTCCTTTGAGAAATGGATGAATTTCTGCTCTTTTAAAAGGCAGAAGCAAAAGCTGGCAGTGAGGCCCTGCTGGGCTGTGAAGATGGACAGCTTTTTAGAGCTTATCTGTAATAACAAAATCCATCTCACCTAAAACAGAGCCCGAGGCACTGTGGCCAAGCGAGAGGCTAGATGGAGGTGCGGTCCCTTTACACCTCCTTCGGAAACCATGCAGGACAGAGTAGGGGACCATATTTCTCTAGTCCAGAGATTAAAGAAGTTTTCGCTCCTCCGCCTTGTGGTTGTTTTTCATGGCTATTTAAGAGCTGGGCCAGGTGGCCATCTGTTTGGTTGGGCCTGCCTTTGCTATTTAGGCATCAAGCTCAGAGGTGGGGAAAAGTTGCCTTAGGCTGGCTGTCAGAGTGAGATACCAAAAGCTCTCCCCTCCTGGGCTCTACCTGGCTGTCTTTGTGGGACAGCTGATCTACTGAAGGGGTGCCTCCTGGATAGCTGCACTTGGTAGAGTGATGTCCTGCAGCAGATGGCAAGCAGTGGCCAAGTTGCCCCAAAACATTGAGCTCCGAACCCAGAAAACCTCGCAGCACTGAGTGGGGAGCTCACTACATTCATATGCTCTGGCTGTCTCATGCTGTATACATAAACTAGAGAGATTTAAGTGTTAAGTATTTCAGTGATTAAAAATAAATCACCATTTTAATCACTCGCTTGTTGCAATAATCTCAAAAAAGAGTTCTTCATGTCACTCACTTGTCCTCATGGAGGAGCTGCAAGGTGAAATTTGAGCTATTTCTGTTTCTGTTTAACTGCAAGAAGTAAGTACCAAACGCAGAGATAAGATGCCATGCTCAGAGTTTAGAGATGACTCCCTGTGGCTTCCCTGGGAAGGGAACAGTCCCAGACACCCAATTATATTGATGATACACATGTCCTGCATGAAAACTCTCATCACCAATGCAGTACGATTGGTGGCCCCAGTGCACTCTTAACTGTACCGTGACCTGTTGCATCAATGAAGTGGTTACTCTGCTATTAAAATCTGTATGGCCATCATGGCTTAAATTAGTAGTCTAGGAGCTTTGGGTGCACTTCAGTCCTCAAGATTTGGACTTCTTTCTCTTGAACTTTGAAAGACACAGCCTCCATGATCCTTGTTCAGCCCTGCATAGATTCATGCAAAGACATGCCAAAAAGACCAGGGCCTCAGCTGGTGTTAAATTACCAGTGCAGAGTGCCCCATCTGCCACTGAAATACAGCTGCATGGTGCCAAGCGGTGACAAGGACTTAGTGTCTTCTTCCTATCACAAATGTCCACAGGAATTCAATCACAAAAAAGTATTTTTCCTGTCCATAAGGCTATAATTCATTGGCTATTAATCTTTCTGGCCAATGGTTACATGTTGAATCCTCCAGAGCCTAATTGCAGCCTGTTGCTGTCAAGCCACTGCTTGGCAAAAAGAACAAGAACGAACCTCGGCTCCTCAGGACTCTAAATCTGCAGAAAATAAACAAGTCTGAGGCCTTAAGTCAGACATGCTGTCAAGTCATAGGAACTATGCCATTTTTACCAACTTCCTACAAGTCTGTCTCGACACCCAAAGGGAACCTTACAGGAGTTCTTCGTCTGCTTCACTTACAGTTGCCACTTAACAGAGATTGAAGTGGAAGAGCCTCTAGCTCTAAACCCAACCCATTTATCTCTTTCACACCTAGGCAGTTAACCAAAATATAGGAACTTGAAGTTTTTTCTGATAAGAGGAGAAATTGATGATTAAGGGAGGCATCTGTGACATGAAATCCAATTTCTCTGAAGACAACTGGAGACAGGATCTCAGATCCTCATGCCCTGCTTCAGCTAGGAGCCCCATCCCCAAGGACTCACTCCATATTGCCCTGCCAATGAAACTCTCGTATCTGCTTAGGCCATGTCTTGCTTTCCACTGAGGCTGGCTCATGCAGCTTCTCCATGCTTTACATGGGCTCTTCTCAGCCAGGTGTGCCGTTAGCATGAGCAACCCTTTGCACAGAGTCATGGTAACGTTGCATAGAATAAGTCAAATTTTTTTACAGTTACTTCATAAATGAAGGGTTATAGTTTTTCCCTCTTCTCCCTTGACCTCTAGTTTTAACAGGTCCTATTTTCCCATTTGCAGTCAGGTGCTGGGCAGTCATTTGAGCTCAGCAGCTGCAGCATAGCTTGCACACCTGGCAAATTACTTGATAGTAGCCTGTATTGCCTCATTGTGTTTTATACATGGGAACCACATATAAACAAACCTCTCCTGCCTCCCTGTTTTCAGTAGACCTTGTTTCTCAACCTCTTTAGAAGTCTAGTTTGGTTTTGCTTTCTTTTCTTAATTTAAAGTTACAGTCCTTTCAAAAATGGAAATTGTTCACAGATTGCCACCACAGCATGACTCCAGGAGGGGGAAAGTGGGCAGGGATGTGTTATGTCTCCTTACCCAGGTCTCTTTTCTTTTTGTTGACTTCAGTTTGCAGGTTACTTTTCTAACCGGGCAATTTTATTTAGACATTGGGAAACATATCAAGATCAAGTTTGCCAGCAGAGTTGAACAGCATGGCCCTAAATGTGACCCAGTGCTGTTCCTAGCAGAAAAAATCACTTGCTGGTGTAGCTCAGGACTGTTCTTAAAACAGAATAGGCTGGGCCACCAAAGGTGTTTTGCCAACAAACAAAATGTAGTTATCACTTTTCCAGTAAGTTGAGGCAGTTCTTTGGCATCTTGTTCAACCTTCTAATGAGAACAGGTATGTTAGTAAACATTGCATTAGGCTATTACTTTGGAGATAAAAGGCAAAAGTATTAAGCACTTGTTGGTAGATGAGAGTAAATTAAGGCAAAGTTACAAAGGGTGCCTCTATCGTCTTAGCATCTATAGTTTTCTATCGGATATTCAGGACAATATTTTATAATTGAATTATATGAGGATATGGTGGTATTTACTCTTACGCAACACTGAGAAATTAATCACTCATCAAATCCCACAGAAATCTGGAGTACTGAATTCTGACAAAGTCCGGGTTGTGTGCTCATTCATTCGTTCTTTCTTCCTTCGTTCCTTCCTTCTAGCGTGAAATTTTGCCTGTGATCTGCACCCCCTCAAGCAGAAAGTGCTACAAGATGACTCTAGGCATGCTGACCCCTCTGGCACCCACAGCTGATGATCATCTCCACTAGGCACTTTAATTAGTTGCTAGTGTTATTAACTAGAAGAGCATGTAATTGACAACAGATGTTTTGGGGCTGTTTTTTGGATTGGGGCTCCCAAATTTACAACCTCAGTTGTTTTACCAAGGTAAGGCCAAACTCTTCTTCATCCAGTCACCAGTTCATCAGCACTTGCTTGTATTCTTCCAGCTCAAAGCTGTGGTTGTATGACCTGACACACCTCACCCCCACTCACTTCTGGTTGATTATGCATTAGTTTTGGGAGAGACTGGAAACTATTGGTTAACTGTCTGTTTCCTTCTGTACACCCACATTCATTTTCTTCAAAGCAATGCTTTTGCCTGGGGAACAAGCAAAAGCGATGTGTCAGAGTTAGTGTATTTACATGCTAATGTTTAGATGTATGTAATATTTATGCAGAAGAGAACAGTGAAGGATGGAAGATGGTATTTGTGTTGTTAGCTGTGACTGGCATGTCGTGAGAAAGCTCTGCTGCTTCTTCAGGTCTTATTGAACATCGCAGAGTGGGGACTTCTCATTTTTAACTTATTTAGATGATGATCGTTATCTGCTCACAAGTTCAACACCAGTTATTTCTTTATGTTACCTTCACACTAAGTTAAAAATAGTATTCTCTTGAATGCTCTTGAGCTACTTTTCCTAGACACAGTTATATAGTGTGTCAAGATATGGCCTTGCTAAATTTATCTTTATAGGGGTTTAATTACCTTGTATACTTCCTGGAAAGGAACAAAACACAGTGAAATTTTGTTGGGGAACTAACTTCTTCTTAACCACCTGACTGTCTCTTGTCCATCAAGTGACATTACTAAATCTAAGCTTATCAGATATAGGTCCGTTTGGTTTAAGGGGGGGGAGTATTTCGTTTTTTACTTGCTTCTCTTCAATATTACAAATCCAGTGTTGTTTCTTTTGAGCCAGTAGCTGGTAATGTTATGCTGCTAATGTGCTTTCATTCCTGGGAACCATCTGTTCTTGCACCCGCATCCTTACAGACCCTCCTTGCTGGCCTCCTCCCCTCCAAACAGTCTCTCAATCTATTTTTAGGGAACTATGCCACTGCCATGGTATTACACTGCAGTTTAGGGCTATTCTGTCTTTTCTACTTTACAGCCAGAATTAAAATAGTCCTCCTCTCAAGGTATTGTTCCTTGAGATGGCAATAAGTGTTTTATTTTGTTTCTTTCTATGAGAGATTTGAGCTATGTTTGGTATTTATTTATTTATTTTTATTGTTGGACAATATCTTTGGCTGATTTTCCTTGATGCACCACTGGGATCTGCACTGTTCCTTCCCCCAGTTTCACTATAATTTCTCTTACTTTTTACATTGTGACAGAGATACTGTCATAGTGTTGACAATCGTGGCAGATGTCTGTGACTGGCCCAAGTGTCCCTTAACACCTGCTGATTTTTTCCTCCTGTTTTGAGTTTAAATAATCTTCCATAACCTTGTGAGTTTCCTGTGCCAGCTGTCTTGTCCTACTTTCTTTAAGGTGGAGCTATTCCTGACTTACAAGCTTTCTCTTCCCAAATAATTCCAGTGAGCCCTCTGCATTCATATTTTCCCTCTTTAGGCTGCTTTTAGTTCATTAATTCAGACACTGATAATCTACCTAGCTGATTCTGTCATTAATCCTCTCTGTTAATAATCAAGTTATTTATTTTTTTACATTTGTGAAGTGATAGGAACTGCAGCCAACCATCATTCTAGATGCACTAGATTTTAGGTAAAATCTCCTCCCAAGAGCAACATCACAATTCAGTATCACCTGTCATCAGTAAACTAAATGCAGATTTCCTCTTTGTAATTTATTCCTGTTAATACAAACCTGGGGAAGGGGTGCAGAGATAACTTGCAGCATGCTCTGAAAGTTAAAATAAGGATTATATCAGACCATGGACTGATTATATTTAAAGGCATGGGACCCCCAATGGCAATATCACCCAGCTGTTCCCTCTTATTTACAGCAGCACAGCTCTGGCCTAAACACTGCTACTGATCTTGGCAGCTGTAACACCACAGCACAAGGGGGGGGCGAGGGGGAGGGCACCTCCAGGCAGCTTCATTGCAGCCTTTTGTCCTCTACGCTCCAAAGCAGGAGCACGGATGGGTATCATAATTCCAGACACCTCCTGCCACTGAACTCGAGGAGTTTGACTTCTGTGACCTGCAAATGACCAAACAGCTCTTACAGATGTTACACCCCTAACTAATAATATTTTTAATGACCTAATCTAATGTTTCTGCAACCTATTTGTGTCTCAGTACAGTAACATCATGTCGTCTAGCAATTAATCCCTGATAGGTCAATGATCATAGCCACTGTGTTTAGATACTGTTCTCTAAGGGAAAAGAGGTTTCCTTAGAAATAATTCTATACAATATGATTTCTTTACCATGAAGATTTAATTTTGTAGCTGTGAACTTGCTTGCCTGGGTCTCCCCTTCACAATATCTCTTTTATGTGATTTAGATTCAGGTTCACTAAGAACTGTTTCATAATGGTGAATAACTGGTAGCTGAGAACAGTAAGACTCAGACCTGGGCAAGGTAGCCTTTTTTTTTGGATTGGGTTTTTTGGTTTGGTTTGGTTGTTTATTTGTTTTTTTTTTTAAGATAGCAACCATTAGGGCAGCAATAAGACAATGATAAATGGAATGCAAGTACCAGTTAATGCTAGCCAAGTAGCTGCATGGCTCAGAAAAGCATTTTAAAATCAAAGGCTTTTCATATTTCTTTCATTGCCAGGAGCAATGCAAGACTGTTGAGTCAGTGCTGTCCACGTATTTACCATGTATTCAACCTGCTACCCACATGTATGCTCTGAATTTTGAAGCACACACCTGACACCTACACATTCAGCTTGACTTTCTAAGTGCACAGTTTTGCAAGTATGTATTTATTTTACATTTCAAGGGATAAAAATAATCACTATTTTATTCTTACATTAGATGTATATATGTTAACTCCATAATATACCACAGATTAGAGAGAACTATTCTTAAATGGACATTGTAAGCTGGCAATACCTGTTGGTGACCTAGTATCTTTGGGTATTTGGATATTAAGCAGTCAAAAGTGTTTCAGACTGTTGGCAAGGGTGCCCAATATATTAAATGCTGGATCCCAGGTATCAGCCGTGATACTTATGAGGGAATTGGCTGATGTAATTGCCAAGCCACTCTTCATAATATTTGGAAAGTCATGGCTGTCAGATAAAGTCCCTGGCCACTGGAAAAAGGGAAATATTGCACCCATTTTTAAAAAGAGCAGAAAGGAAGACCCTGGCAACTACATACAGACTTGTCAGCCTCACCTCTGTGCCCGGGAAGATCATGGAACAGATCCTCCTAGAAGCTATGCTAAGGCACATGGAGGATAGGGAGGTGATTTGAGACAGCCAGCACGGCTTCACAAAGGGCAAGTCCTGCCTGACCAACCTAGTGGCCTTCTATGATGGAGTGACTACATCAGTGGACAAGGGAAGCGCTATGGATGTCATCTATCTGGACTTCTGTAAGGCCTTTAGCACGGTCCCCCACAACATCCTTCTCTCTAAATTGGAGAGATATGGATTTGATGGGTGGACTGTTCAGTGGATGAGGAATTGGTTGGATGGTCGCATCCAGAGGGTAGTGGTCAATGGCTCAATATCCAGATGGAGCTCAATGACAAGTCATGTCCCTCAGGGGTCTGTATTGGGACCAGTTTGCAGACAACACTAAGCTGAGCAGTGCAGTTGGTGCCTGAGGGAAGGGATGCCATCCAGAGGGACCTGGACAAACTCGAGAAGTGGGCCCATGTGAACATCATGAGGTTCAACAAGGGCAAGTGCGAGGTTGTGCACATAGGTCCGGGCAACCCCCAGTATCAATACAAGGTGGAGGATGAAGGGATTGAGCAGCCCTGCGGAGAAGGACTTAGGGGTACTGATGGATGAAAAGCTGGACATGAGCTGGCAATGTGTGCTTGCAGTCCAGAAAGCCAACTGTATCCTGGGCTCATCAAAAGAAGCGTGGCCAGAAGGTCAAGGGACGTGATTCTGCCCCTCTGCTCCTCTCTGGTGAGACCCCACCTGGAGTACTGCGTTCAGCTCTGGAGTCTTTAGGACAGGAAAGACATGGACCTGTTGGAGCAGGTCCAGAGGGCTACAAAAACAATCCGAGGAATGATGAGGAATTTCCTCTCCTAAGAGGAAAAGCTGAGAGAGTTGGGGTTTTTCAGTCTGGAGAACAGAAGGCTCTGGGGAGACATTATTGCGGCCTTTCAATTAAAGGGAGCTGATAAGAAAGATGGGGACCGACTTTTTAATAGGGCCTGTTGCAATGGGACAAGGGGTAATGATTTTAAAGTAAAAGAAGGTAGATTTAGACTAGATATAAAGAAGAAATTTTTATGGTGAGGGTGGTGAAACACTGGAACAGGTTGCCCAGAGAGGTGGTAGATGCTCCATCCCTGGAAACATTCAAGGTCAGATTGGATGGGGCTCTGTGCAACCTGATTGAGTTGAAGATGTCCCTGCCCACAGTAGAGGGGGTTGGACTAGATGACACTTAAAAGGTCCCTTCCAACCCAAACCATTCTATGATTCTATGATACTTAAACCTAAACAGTACTAGAAAAATGCACCCTATACTCATAAAAGAATATGGAAGTTTCACACCTCACCCTGAAGTCTGTTTATTAAATTTGGTCATCAGGAATCTTTTTTTCATAGACTAGTTTCTTCAAAATGAAAACCTGTCTTCTGAGGCGCTGGTCTTAGAGAAGCTTGTGATTGGAGTAATGTGTTTCTTATGTTGTCTTTTGAGAATGACAGTTGAAGGTTTTAATTGATTTGCAATGTACATTTTGCACTTCAGTATTATATAAAATAACCAGGACTGAGGTGATGTGGAGTCAGGACGCAGCTACCTTACCACCTTATATTCACAATATCAGGCTTGTAGGCTACAGCAAAGACACCCTGAAAACCTGTTATTATTAATGGAAAAAGTGAGCCTTTGAGTTTTGTACAGATTGGTAAATTGGATCTCATGTGATGAACACCAACACTATTCATTTAATAAGTGGCAGGATTTTACTCTGTTGCCTTACCCTTCTCTATACATCTGATTTTCTTTTGTCACTTAGATTTGTGCCAGACTGATTTGGTGGCATCTGCTGTGTATTCATATGGTGGGATGAGCAGTGAGTTATCAGGTTTTCCACTGACAGAATGTTTTGTTTTGTTTTGTTTTGTTTTTTTTACCGTGACAAACTTGATACTTTGCAGAAAAGAGGTAAATCCTGGAATAAAGAGGAAAAAAAACCCTCAAAGATTCTTCTTGCCCCACGTCTTTCCCTTTATTTCTCTAGCCACTAAGCAGTGCCTTTTGGACAGACTTCTGTGCAGTGACCTTGGCATCCATGTCCTGCCATGACCTCACCACATTGTCATCATGCCATGATCTCAAATTGTAAAATATCTTACTATTGGAAATTTGACACTATCAGTATTACAATAACTGTAGTAAAGTAAACTGCAGAAGAACATGTTTCATGTCAGTGGAAGCAGAAGAGCTAGTAGATGAACTGCATTCCTTTATAGATGAATATTTTATGGATCAGCAGGTTTATTCAGAGTTACTTAAAAAACAGTTAACATTCCATTAGCAACAAACTGTGATCTGTGTCAGCAGTAAAGCACTGTTCAGTCATTTATTTTAGAATGAACAGTCACTGCAGGGAGAAATAAAATTATTACACTTGTCGCAGGAACTAAATAGTAAGGCAAAGCCAGGGATTTTCTTTCTTATTCTAAATATTAAGCCTTCCTCCTAGGAATATTTATTAATATAGAGTGATTTTATTTTTTTTTTCCCATGATGTTTGCTATATGCAGGATGAGTCAGAAGTTTCCATTTCTTCTGATAGTTTGGGTATGGGATCAAAGAGAAAAAAAGTGCATGCTCAGATTTGGCTGCTGCCATGTTATTTTATTCAAGTAGGAACATTGTTGGTTCAGCATTATGTCCTCTGCTAACCTGGCTTCAGTCACAAAGAGCTGTCTTAAAATAATACCTTTCCTTGCAGCTAGCAGTAGAAATGTATATGGCCCCATGCCCCAATGGGATCTTCACCTGATCATGATTACTATCTGTGCTTAAAGCAGTCTTTATCTCTCAATTCTCCTGACTCAGACAAAATCTGCACTGACACAGCAGTTAATGTTAGGCTCTTATTATTCTTGAAGGGAAAGTTTGAAACCTTTTTATAACTAGTGAGATCAGGTATAAAATAGTCTTAGAGTGTCATTGATATCATGGCTAGGCAGACATGAGTAGAACAAGCAATCTTGAAATCTTCTGAGTTATGTGGCAGAAAAACCCACTCCAAGATGAGCTGCTAATGGCAGGCATCCTAAAAAACATTTCCATGTTATCCTTGTGTCATTCTCCTATGTGGTATTGTGCCAAAAAAAGCTCAGCTAAACATCAAACAATTAGAAGTTTGATTGCTTTTGCATTGTTTTGAAGATAGTGCTCTGACTGTACAGTCCTGCAATCCCCTACGGCAGATTGAACCCACTACTGGACATGTCACATAAAAACAGGAGTTCAATAGTTGCAAAAGCTGCATGGTATTTTAGTAATAAATTTAAATGCAGACTCCATTCCCAAAGTAACCAGTTCTATGTTACAGAATAATGATGTTGCTTCATAAGGTTTTAACCCTTTTTTAATTACTCTGAAAGATGAATCATTATAGAGAGACATAAAGAGACAAGGGAGGAAGAAATATAAATAAACAGGTGGTGACTATACTGGTTAGCCAACTAGTATTTCTTGTAAGCCAGTAACAAGCAGATGCACAGCTGACTCGTATATCACATAAGACTGTGATTAAGACATTGGCCTTAAGTGTCAGATTGACTTTGAAAAACCTCTCTTATTTTGTGATTTTGATATTGATATATATCAAAATATATAAGTGGGGTCAGTACAGGTAATTTTAGATCTCTAATCAAAATTAGCAATTAGAAATTAAGAGCTATTATTGACAGTAATAACCAATATCACCCCCATTTCCCTGAGATTCTGCTGTACCTGCACACATTAATGTGAAGGGAGATACTCCTTTTTTCATCCTTTTCAGAAGAAAAGGATCCCAAAGGGTGCTCTAATGTGGAGAAACAAAGTTAATTTTTTTCTCTTCAAGCTTCTGCTAGTTGCTGGTCTGGTGTGGCATGAGGGCATAGAAAACATTGTGAGAACTTCAAAAGCCATAAGCTCAAGGCTGTGCTCATTCTCTCCTATTTCCTTGTAAGAAGATTATGATAATAAATAGAAATTTAGAACAAATTCTAAGCTAAATCACTTGGACTGCTTTTTTTAGACCTGAGACCTAACTGCAACAATTGTGTTTAGACCTGTCTCCAATAGTTAAACTCCTCTGCAGATTACATTTTGAAGGTGAGGGGTGATGGTGAGCAGCTTGCCCACCTGTTCTGAAGCTTGGATTTAATGGTAGGTCCGAAAGCTTTGGAGTGAATTCTCCAAGTTTAAATAACAAAAGCAGCATTTTATAATCTTTTCTCACATCAGTTCTTTCCTTCCATGAGTTGAAACTCCAAGATTTTCAATATGGCTTAGTAATTCTAGTAAAAAGGAGGGAGCAAATAATGAATAAAACTGATCATTCTGGAAACCTTCCAGTGCTGCTGCTTAGAAACTGTTTTTTGAGAGATATGCTTAGAATTAGCCCTTGCATTATAAAGAATACAGTCACATCATTGATGGAAGTGCAAAGCATCAAGCCAGAAAGCAAAAAGGAATTTATTTTTAATAGACAGTTTATATAGTCAATGTAATCCATAAATGCATGCAGATGATATGTAAAATATTGTGGATGTTCTAACCACACAGATACAATGGTATTTATTTAAATCACCTTTGCAAATATGTTCTTAATATTGAAGAAATATTTTTAGTTCTGTTTAAACTCTGTAAGAAAAAAGAAAAATGCAATACATTTTTAATATTGGGTACAAATTCAACTGATGATAGCATATTTTGCATGAGTGACCTTGTACACATTGAAAAACCACTGTAATCTGGTCCAGAAAGCATAGTTTATGCTTCCCTTTTAAGATAGATAATATAATTAAACTGCACCTTTGAAAACACCCCTCTAATATTATCTTATTGCATAATATTTGCCTATGGATTTTTTTAATATTTGAATGTATGGCAGAATTTGAAAATCTACTACACGTAGCAGCAAGTGCAGGCAAGCAAATTATGAAATAAAATTTCTGGAGTGAGCACCATTTAATTGTTATGTGATTCACCTATATGCCACCTGCTAATCCATCTGTGGTAGAATTACAAAGTTTTGAGCATCTTGCAAACAAGTATCATTTTAAATAGGAAAGCAAATCTTAAAAAAGCGAAACAAAGAAAACAAAGCTTTTGCAAAGGAAAGTTATCACTGAAATATTTCCTGAACACCAATAATCAGTTGTGAAGCCATTGCATATTTCTGATCCATAAATTCTGATTTCTTACAGTCAGAGAAACACTTGCTTCATTTACATATGCAGATAGAGCCTTCCTATGAAATCTAGGTGTATTTGTGGTCCCAGTAGCATTTGATATAAATATTGCAAGTTTCTTAATGTCTTTTAGATACATACCAGATATCACTATTGACAATATCTTTCCTGTATTGTGTACTGAATTTGTAAGGCAGATTTTATTCTTGCTTCAGATTACCTGGTTTCTGACCAAAATGGGGCACACTGCATTTAAAAGGAGATATTAAACAGTGCCATTGCTGTTTTATATGTTCCCAACATTATCTGTAATAGCTTCTCTAAAACGTGTGGCATAAACAAAATCCTCAAGCACATTGTGGTAAAATGGTTTTATTGGTGCTCATTTACACTGACCTACATAGGTTGTTTTCAGGCTCCCCATTCCTGAGCAATGATGCTCATTCTGTATTTGTGGCAAGAAAGCACTTAATCTGTGCCAAGCCTTTTTTTTTTTTTTTTGTTTAAGTACCTTCCACCATCAAAATAAAGGCACAAATACAATTTACATTCTATTAGTAAAATCAGGAAAAACAATCTCAATGAAGAAAGAAGGCAGGAGTTACCCATCCAGTGATCTTACAAGGCATAGATCTGATTTTCCACATTACATCAAGAGCAAAGAAAGCCTGAATATTCATCTAAAGTCACCTGTGGATGGGAAGAATGGAAACAGAAGCACAATATGAATGGGACCTCTAGGGATTTTTTTTTTTTAGAAAAAAAAGTAAAATCTGGCTCCATTCCTCACTGACTTTTCATAGCCTTCTGTATTTCAATACTCTAAAGCACTCTCTAAAATTTACTTAACACAAAAATACTGAGGGAGGACATTTTATTTTAATTCCATGTTACATATAATTATCTAAGATTTTGAAGTGCTACAGGATGAATAAATTAGGATTCTTACTTTAAGCAAAGCAAAGACTTCATAAATAATGAAATTTGTCAAAGCAAGAGAATCTGAAAGGCATTCAAACTCTGGACATATGACATGTAAACATTTCAGCTTAGCAAAATACTGCGAACTTTGGGAAAGCATTTTATTGTGAAAGAGATTAGGGATTGGTTTGCTTGCTTGGTTTGCATGGGTATAATATTTTGAACATCACACAGAACGTTCATTAAGGCTTCCTATTAAAGTCTTAGCAAACTAATATCCCTTAGAAAGCAAAGCATTAGTTTGAATTCCCCAATTTTCAAGTATATTTTTTTCTACTCAAACTTTTTTCTCATTACAACTTACTGACATCTGTATGATATACACAAACTGTTAAGTAAGCATCTAAAAATCCCTCATAGAAAAATAAGAGTGTTATTAGAGCTCAGGCACTCTGAATCTTCCATGCATACAATGCATATCAATGCGTCAATACAATCAATGCATATCATATCTGCTTTTAAAAAAAAAATCAAAAAACATATCCTCTTTTTATCTGCAGAATTTATTTGACAAAGGTGTCTACCTCATAACCTCCCCCACAAAAAAATAACTGATCATAACTTTCTCTATTTTGTCCTCAGGACTAAAGGTGCCCCCTTGACTGGTGAGGATACTCCAGTGGTTGTAAGTTTCAGATTTTCACGTAAAAAATTGTGCTGTCGAACTGTGGCTGATCTTATGTTACTGCTAGTAGAAATGACTTTTGCTGGCCTTGTAGGTGGTACAGTCTGTGGAGGTAGTCCATTGATTTCATATGTCCACTGCATTGATTGTGTCTGTAATAATGAACAGAGACATAGAAATAAAAAATAATCGGTGACCAAATACCTTCAAACTTTTTGACAGTGATTTACCATGCTACATTAATTTCAAAATATATTTATCCTTTCCTATGTAAGGTGCTGGAATAATACACAATGAGAATTACGCTCCTGGAACAGAGAAAACACACCTAACATTTTGAATTCAGGACCAGGCATAACAAAGATGAGTAATTTAGCTTCCTAGCTGATCTAAAATTCCTTTTTTTATTTAGTCAACACTATAGCTCTGTATGTTGTTCAAAGGTAATTATTCCATAGTACAATATAAATGTCTCAGGTTTATACTGTAGGATGTAATTACAGCTCTGGTATTGGTAATAATGGCATTATCAAATGGTGGATTTTTTGCATTAAAATAATGAACAAAACTAAGAGAAAAGGACTCTGAATATGCACAAGAGAATTGCAGCTTCATGTTGAAATCTCTAGTTTGAAGAATATTTATGTGAATTGAAAATGACACTTCATTTGCTTTCTGTTTATAACTGGTCTCTAGGAATGGAGCATATGTTTCTATGTCATGTCTTGTAATGCTTGAGTACTTGATTCTTGCTGAATACGTGATTCTTATTCTTACTACACATGCCATCTATTTGTACTTAAGCAGTATTATTCCTATGCATATGAAGGCTATACTGCTGTCTATCTCCCATGTTTTATTTGTGTCCTGAAGCAGAATTCTGGTTGCTAAAACCCATGTGTAACTATCTCAGATCTTTCAGTCATTTTTCTTTCAGAATGTATCAATTTAATTCTTTAAAGCAGGTCTTTATTCCAAGTCTTTAACATTTCCCTGTTGTTACGTCTAGGAAAAGGTCTATTCATGGGTCTTTAGTTTTCTGTTTTCCTTTTCCTTTAAAAAAAACACAAGCAAGCAACAGAAAAATTACAAACCCCAAAGATTTCAAATGATGTGTCATTATGTCCAACTTTGTACTATGCAAAAGAAAGACAAAGCATTTCATGCCCACTTTAGGCATGCACTGTCATCTATTCCTTCGCACTCAGCGGTTGAAAATCCCAGGTTTTATGTTTGGGGCTTTTTTTGCTTCCAAGGCAAAACTTGTAGGGAACACTGAGTAAAAAATATGGCATGATGTAGGTCTATTAAAATATATTCATACAAGTGACAATTTTTTTTTTTGCAGAACATAGAACATAGTGCATATACGTAGTACATATGCACATAGTAGACAGAACACACCAGACTCTATGACTTTGCAGCCTCAGAGCAGTGGAGTCACATTATTCAAGTGATATTTCCAAATTCCCAGGATCTGCCTTTCCACATTTGGCAGAGCCTTGCAATCACACAGCCATGCTGCTTCTGGTTCTAGCGCAGGTTTGTTAGTGCTAGGCTTTTGCATCATACTGCATTGAACTACAGAGACGTGGCTTGTAGGATCACCTTTCTCTCCTGCTCCAAGTCATAAAGATTTATCATTCCAACAACAGTTGTGATTAATGTAATTCATCTCCCATTTAAAACTAACTTAATCCTCAGAACAATCATTTGTAGATATAACCATTACACCTAACACCAGCGTCATTTTTCATCTAAGGAAAAAAAGGTCAGAAAGGCTGCATATACTCTCAAATCAGTCTGGAAATCGGTGCAACAGTCAACCTCAAAGTGCAAGATTCTTTCCCTCAAGCACTTAGTTAACAGTCTGACTTCCAACATGACTGGCTTTGTGGCCCATTTGCTCATTCCAGTTTGAGAAAACTGCTTCTGCTTTTCTGCTGGACGTGTCCGTACACCAAGCAGATTTGGCCTACAGAGAGGAGCAACAGTATCCATACAAATCACGATGAATTTTCACATAGCATAAATGCCATGAACTATCCCCAGAGCACAGTGTGTGTATTTCTCTAGTTATTTATTGCATTCTGTCAATTAATTATGGTCTAGGTAAAGCACTACAAAGGCCATAGGGAAGAGCAGTCAACCTTCTCCATCTTGAACTTTCTCTACAGTCATCCCATACTTAAAACAACACACAGAAGAGAATAGAAAGGATGTTAAAGTGGCTCTCTGACTTTATTAAGTTTTGTTAACTATCAATTTTATATTTGCCACTGAAAAAGTTTGAATCGATGATGTTTACCTTTGTTATCTTTCATATGCTCCTTCCTATTGTTCTAGTTGTTACCCTGTCATTGCTAAAGTACATTTAAGGGATATCATTGCAAGCAGTTTTGCATTCATGTTGCAGCTACTCAATGGAAAGAAGTTCCATTAAACTGTAAACCCTTTGGCACAGGCTTTGTGCTCTGCTATGTACTTATACAGCATTTACACTATTTCACATATAGGCTGCATACACTTACAGCTCTTAAATGTCATCACCATAAGAATCTCTAATTGTGGTGCTTCTTGTTAGACGACTGGTTTTAACTAGTATTTTGGTAACTGAATATATATTTTTCTGTGCTGTTGTTGAAAGAACAGGTGACTTTTTTTTGCTGTGTATTTTTAAAGAAACTTTTTTTAAAACCTTTACTTTAAAATTGGCAGTACTAATTTTACATAGTGTCTACTGAATGAATTGCCTTATTCAAATAAGATTAGTAAGCATAAGATCTTAATAGATATTTCACCATGCATGCATAATTTTTAAACCTTTATCACTATTCTGCTAAAATCAAAATCTAATTTAAATTGAATATTATTCCTGTGTAAAATAGGCAGATTAACTCATCTTTATTCTCAATCTTATTTAATACTGTGAAATGATCTAGTAACTCCACTGCCTGTAAAGATAAAATCCAGCAAAAGCAGGTGTGACATGGACAAACGTCAGTATCTTATGTCCAAAGATGAAGTTGTCATTTCAGAAAAGTAAATCGCTCTCCAAAGTTAGCTAGTTGTTTTATTAATTTCAGTACAAGATGAAATGCTTTATCTTTCTTTAGTATGCCAGATGAACAATTTAGTTTAAAGAAAATTTAACCTCAGGGTCACATTCACTGTGTACAAGTCTCATTGATCACTCCAAGGTCAGAGAAAAGATCTGATAGGTGTTTCAGCCAATGATTTAAACTGTGTATCAATTTACTAAAAAATAATTTCTGTTCATGAAATCCACACATATTGTAACTTTACTGTCTATAGTGATCTTAATTTTTTAAAGTGGGACTTAAACAAAAGTGATGGGCTATGCCACCTCTCAACTTCATTTATCATCAGCATCAAACAATTGATATAGCCTTCTGGGTAGTAATAACCTTTTGCTAATTTTCTGTTTGATATACAAATATCCTAGATTGTATGTTCTGTGAAAAAAAGTTTGCAGCTTGACTTGGTGAAAAAAATCGCCTATTCTGTTGCTGCTGTAGCCTGTGTCAGGTGTGGTTCTGTGGCAGGAGAGATTGCTCTTTCCCTGATGGAAACTCATTGGGTCCAATGTGGAAAATGTTGTGGGCATTATGACATAAACCCTTTAGATAGGATCCATCAAGCTAGAAGGGAAAAAAAAAAAGATCAATAACAACACAAAAACCGACCCTAATTTATCAACTTGAACTATGGTAGTCCATCTATTGTAAATCATGTGCTATCATCCAAGACAGTTGGAGACAGTCACTGTGAAAAAATTGTGCATTTACATACTGATTTACTGAAAGAAAGACTCTTGTTTTAGTTCAGCATTTTCTGCTTAGACAAATGGAAAAGAGTTACTGTAACTGTCAACATAATTTGCATTAGTGCTTTGTTTAGCACTAGAACCACACAGAATTCAGTAATTTTCAAGACAACCTAAAATTCAGTAATTTTCAAGACAGCCTAATATTCAGTAATTCTCAGAAAACCTTAGACACCCCCAAATGTCTATTTTGCTAGAATGTTTAATTTCCAAGGGAAAAATATTAGGTTTTTCAAAAGCTGCTGAAGCCTAAGTATTTTCTTCCGGATAAGGCTGTACAGCTTAACTACAACAACTATTCTAACCAATACGAAAACTGCAGCAAGAGCAAGTCTACCAAGTTCAGAATTCATGCAAGTGCCTCAAAGCTTCTGCTTTGGGTTTCCAGGTCAGACATGTTTCAGCAAAGGAAAAGACAGATCACATTTCAGACTTTTCTGGAGTGGTGAACTGGAGAGAGAAAGAGAGACTTCAAAAGGTCATCTATATATGGCCATATAATTATGATAGAATATTTGACTTACAAGCTGCATTTTCTTGCCTAAGAAGTGGTTCAAAATTTTCCAAATCAGAGGAACTCTTCCTCTTCCTATGCTTAAAGCAGTGCAGTTTATTATATCAAATTTGGAACAATTCTAATACTATCACTGATAGTAACAAAGTCTAAAGATGAAGGTATTGACTCTACTGCAATCTGCTAGAATAGAAATTTAAAAGAGAGTCTCTGTTAAGAAGATATATATCTAATACAAACATCAGTATTTAAGAATCCCAGGCTCCCTGCAATGCATCATCTCACACGCAATTTAAGAAGAAAGACCAGACCACAGTCTGAATGTCCTTGACAGTCTGAGGGAGGATTTCTTGTTGAAATGAATGACTTCCTCTTATCAAAACCTCAAAATTCCTGATGACTATAACCTAATCGAAGTGTGAAGAGAGAGATAATTTGACTCACCTGGTTGGAATAATGGCCATCTGCAGAGCTAAATCTTTCTGAAGAATATTTTGAAGAACACAAAAATGAGATGCATGCTGCCACTTTTTACTAAATATCATAAGTTATTCAGTTAAGCTATTTAACCATCTTGATGGCTGACTGAGTAGTGTTCATGAAGTAATTTATTCAGCAAATACTGGTAGCAGTCACCAAATAATTTATATAAAAGTGTATTTTTTGGTATTCAATCCACTCTTACAGATGGTTCATGACTCATAGGATTAATTTGCAGATTACAGATCATCCATGTGTATTCACTGTAGGCTGGCAGTACTACTGAGTTACATGCTAATTAATTGCCGGAGAAATCTATGTTAGGAGTGCGTTAAATGTTGGGAGCAAGTATCAGGAATTTTAAGGTAAATGGTATTCCAATCATCTTCCAAACAGTGTTAACTCAGGGAAGTCCAAATAAAATTTGCAAGACTTCCAAATAAGTTAAACCCGAGGAAATTACAGATAGTGCATCTAATACTCCCTGACCCTTAATTTATACTGCAGTGGTGACAAGCAAAAAATGACCAATTATGATCAGTGTGTATAGAATGAAATTAAACCAAACCTTTATGCGAACTGTGGAAGGGAAAAGCAAAGGCAAGAAAACTCATGGATCAAGATAAAGACAGCTTAGTAAGTGAAGGAAAGAGTCAAAAATAAACAACAAATACCAACAAAAACCAAGTGATGCAAAGGCAGTCATTCACCGCCTCCCACAAGCAGACCAATGCCCAGCCAGGCTCTGAGCAATTTGTAATGAAGAAGATGGCTAACAATCATTTTCTTAGCTTAGAGGAACATTTCCAGATAAAATTAAAGGTGTCTTAATTGACTTCTGCAGTTCAAATATTAGATATTTCACAGGATTGCGTAGATGTAATACAGTCAATATCAACCATTCCTTCAGGACTGGCAATGGTTTGAATACCTTCATACAACAATGGTTCCCATATTATTATCATCTTTTGGCATTGTGAGAATTATATTCTCAATAAGCAAAGTAACCTTTCTTCTTGCTTGTGAATAAAATATTTTGAGTATTGATTCTGCACTCAAAATCCAGCAATGCTAATGATAAGATGTGCTACATTCACTGCCTGTAATGAACTTTCTGGATCTCTGCTTTTAATCATAAAACTCAGGTCAACATCAACCAGTGGCAAGGGACACAGGTGATGTCTTATTTAATGTGAAGCTATTCCAATTATTCCTGTTAACTTTGTTACATTTCTCCTTGCTCATTCTGTTTAAGAGATACAATTTAGAATAACATTAAACTATGGTAATTAACAAATCTACCAGGAACAATGCAGAACATATTTTCACCAAGCTACTGAATATGTAACAGTACCATCTTTTGTTAAGATATGCAAGTTTGCATAGGCAAGCTTAGAGAAGCCACACCCGGGTACTGTGGCTTGCACGCTGCATCATTTATTTCCAGAACAGCATGACAAATGGTTTTGATATGCTATCTTCCATAGGTTAAGTTAGTGGTTATTCAGTAATAAAGGTGCACAAGCCTGACTTCTGGAGGGCTTGATAATGTTACCTGAAATCTGGTTTACTCTGACATCTATTTTATCATTTAAGATTTATTTTGTGTGCCTTCTGCTTTAGAATATCTCTGAAGTCACCCACGAATTGCAAAGCAATTGCTTGGGTCTCTAGCTGAATTCAGCACAGTGCAAGCAAATTAACTGTAAGCCAACTTGAATACGCCCTTTTCCACGGATTCGCCAGCCTTGTGACTGCTCTGCCTTGTGCCTGACAGTGATTCCTGCCCCAGGAAGCCTTCGCAGAACATCGCCCTGGCCCCAGCTGCACTGTGCCATCCCTAAGCTTTCTCGGTTTTCTCTGCAGTTTTACCACATGTCACAGCCTAGCTCTGAGATGTCAGTGTGGCTGAGGAAGTCCTTTTCTTCCTTGCAGCACTTTGTAGCTTATCTAAGAGGCATGCTCTGTTCACTAATTTATCGTTAGTGGCAATACATTTTTTTTTTCAATTAGAACGGCACTGTTTATGAAAGCTATTATAAATGTGGAAGTTTGATTATGGAATATTACCTATTAAAAATGCTCTTCTTGCACCATGTTACTGTTTCTTATTTGTAGCTTGATTAGATTATGATGTTTTCTTTCACAGCTACAGAAACAAACATGATTATTTTCTTTACCGGCTTTTTATTGTATTTCATTCTTTGATCTACAGAATTTTTTTAAAGTAATTTTCTGTGTTACTTTTACAAAATTAAGATTAACAGCTATTCAAATAAGTGTCTAACTTCAATTGTTTTGATATGTAGTTGAATGAGAACAGAAGTTTTAATGGTGGTTAAAGAACATTTAATTGCTTCAGCAAAGTAATTAAGGTTTTCTGCTATTAATAAAATCTACTGTAAGTATTCATGAATATTAAAGTCTCAAAGAATCCACAAAATATCCCATGAAGTACCTGATTTGTGTGCAGAAAATATAAATGAGGCTACATTATTTCAATTATATATATACATAAATGTTAATAAAATGTACACACTAAATCCTGGTAAAGGCAAATTGTAACCTCTTAATGCTAATTAGCTCCTCAGGATTGGATTCTCAGCAGGGCAACTAAACAAATTTTACAGCAAGAGTGCTGTAGCCCTTTACTACAGCAGCATGAAAAGAGAGGTGACACTGTACAAGAAAAGAAACTTCCTCACTGTTTCTAAAAATAGCCCACAAGCCTCAGCCAATGTATTGGCTAGAAAGGATACGTGCAAGAGAGGTTCTTTAGTGTTCAGTCCAACATTAATTGTATTTCACCACCTCCATTACTATTCCCCAAACAAGAGTGATTTAATCCTGGTTTTGCCATCTAACTAAATCTGTTTCCCCCAGGCCACTAATGAAAATTATTGCAACTAATACGAAAGGCAGACATGAGTATCTGGTATTCTCAACATGCTACCAAGTCTTATTTCAGGTCAATGTTGAGAGCGCAGCAGCAAAATTACACACAGTCGCAGCTGCTTTGGCTTATGTTAGAACTACAGGAATGAAAGCTTGTGTGGAGAGGAAAGGGGGAAGTCCAGTGTACACAACAGGACTAGCACTAAGAACAAAGAGAACACAAGCCCCATCAAAACATTACTGAAACAACTTTATACTTCAGTTAGAGTGAGAATGTTAGAAATATCTCTAATATACTATGATGGTATAATATTGGTCCAAATTGCACCTACAAGCATTAAGAGTTGTCAATGTATTTTCGAACATACAAGAATAGATAGGACAAGATGTGATCTGATATGTACATGTAATATGTATGAGTGACTTCCTACACCCACACACAGTACCAAAGGTGGAGATGTCTGCCTAGATCATAACTGGAGACTCTAGGTATGAGTTGATGTAGGTTAAAAATGCCATTACTCAAAGCCCATCTGTACTGATAGATTCCTAAAAGGAAATTTTCAATTACTGATTGAGTTCTTAGAAAGCTAATAATCTTTGACCATCATGTTTATCCCATTCCAGACAAATTCATTATTTTAAAGCTCTTTGTTATTGATGGAAGTTAAGCCAAAGACAAACATGGCTAGCACATTTACATGTGTCATGCCTAAAACCAGGAAGTTCAGTTCCAGAACTACATTAGAAGTTTCTGAGCTCTGTAGATGTGTGATATAGCATTATGTAAATATAAAAGAACGCAGAATAAATTCAGCTAGTTATTTTCCTTTTTAAATGAAAAAGCGATAAGCATCACTGCTGTTTATGTAAAAAGACTAAATTAATCAAATGCCTAATATGGTTAAAGAAAACAAGCAGGAGGGATTAAAGGGCCTTCTTGTTTTTCCAGGATTTGAATTTCTTATTCACTGTTGCACAAGTTGTCACTCAGAGAGATAAAACATGATAGTTATTTGCTATGCATCTTTTCATCAACTTTATTTTGACCATCTTATTTTTTAAATCAATATTGCTGTTTCACTCTAATATAGTAGCCTGAAAACATTGCCAGCATGCAGTGAATAGATTTAAAGTGCAAACCATGATTTGTAGATAGTCTGGGGTGTTTGCTGCTACTGTATGTTTTCCACAGTTTTCTTTTAAAGAATGACTTAAAAATTAATTCCTGCAGTAATAGGAACATTTTTACTACTGAAGGAATAAATGTCTTCAAATGTTTCCTGACCTTCAGACTCACAGAAGCTACTTGGCTACAAATTCTTTTTGTTTATTTTGAAGCTTGTTTTAAAAAAGTTATTCCTGGCTTCCTGTTCTGAAATTCTGTCTTCTACAGTTTAGTATTTAGCTTCTAGTGCCTTTGATCCTAGGGGGTATAATACATGGAAAATCAATAACCTAGGTCTCACATATTCAATTACTCATATATTCTCCACCAGTTCTTAACAAGATTATTTTGATTCTCTGTGAAAAGTCATTCTGTCATGTTGTCTATGGAGTTGGGGCAAATATATCAAGATAAGTATATGTCTCTGGTGATGATGGCAAAGGGATAACATAGAAATTAAAGTATAATATGTTTTTCCAGCTTGTCATAATTTAATTTTCAAAATTTAGTTTTATTCTTGTCCATAGTGAAGAGTAGTAAAATAATCACAGTGCATGCATTTGTGTGTTTCAATGCCACTTTTTTGTATAGGATTTCTTTTTTTCCTTCCACTCCTGAAGGTGTATTTGTGTATTGCATTCAGGAAGGCTTACCTGAATTACAAGTGTTGCTGTATGCTTCTTGCCATACATCCTTGGCTTGAATCCAACCATTATATGGGTTCCCACAGTGCCTGCTGGAAGAAGTTCTCCAGCTTGCGGCAGCACAAGGAAGTCAGGATCGCTGCCCGCCAGGAAGTGTGCAGTGAATGGCTCTGGGTTCCTACAGAAAAGCACAGGACATTATTGTGCCTTTTACGGTATCTTAATACAATTTATCTACAATCTAACACTTAGGCCACCATATGGCATGACTCAGGAAACTTGGCAGCCCATGGAATGCATGTAGAATATTAATAGCATTCTTACAGAAGAAATATTCTGTAGTAATTATTTACATTTATTTATAAATATTTATAATCTTTATATATAGGGACCTGCATACTGGTCTTCCATTTCAAACATACTTACATGCTATTATAAATAGTATGATAACTACAGAATAATGATAGCATTTGCCACTAGAAAGAGAAGAATCATCTGGCCTGTAAAGATATAATAATAGTGATAGAAATAAATTCCATGTTAGTGTGAAAATCCACTTTTCCTATCTCTAATCAAATAAAACTGAGAACCCACCCATTTTATTAAGTTTTATGACTAGAACTGAATTTGCAATCTGATGGAGCGTTACCAGATTGGGAGGGAGTTCTGGAAGCCTTGAAATGAACTTATGGAAAAATAACAGTTTTCTATCACTGTTTTCCACATTTTTCATATCCCATAAACTAAACACTTTAAGATATTGCACTAATAATAATAATTAGGTTCCTCTGTCAATATTATTGTATATCTCTTATCTCAAAGAATTTTTGTCACAGGTACTGCAGATCTTGTCTAATTGCTAGTTTCATGGAAGTAGTGTTGCAACCAAAGAAAATGTCTTATTCCTGGTAAATACAGTGGCTGAGGACTACAAAACAATCTTAGGCCAATCCCAAACTGAAGCCTGTCTGTCACAGGTCCTCAGGGACTCCTTGACATAAACTTTCTCAGCATGAAAAGAATATATATTTTTGTATTTTCCAGTCAGGCATTCTCCTTTTAGTCTTTATATGTGTTGCTGAGGACAACTCTATCACTATCTGGACAGAAAGAGAAAACAAGAAATCGAAACTAGAAATACAAGAGCATCGTCAAAAAATAATCCACAACACCATGCCACAGTACAGCAGGACAAGTATCATGCATGCTTAAAGGGAACACATTTTTAGTCGATAAAACTTGAAGAATGAAAAACTGACAGCATCTCAAAGAAAAGCTGTTCAAATCTGTTTATTCATGGATTGTCACACCAGAAATAACACTGTTTTTCAAAGAAAATACTCACAAAGAAGTTAAATTTAATATTTTATGACAATTCATATCTCTACGGAAATGTCCCACGTTTCCTGCCCAAGTGCTATTCAGTGGGTGGTATGCTGGGTGTATGCTGTCTTATTTAAAAATAGCTCTCCTTTGGAATATGTTCTCATGGAAGGTTTTCTTAAATTCAAAATACCCTCATGAAAAAAAGTCACACTTTAAGTTTGTAGAAACAAATAGTGCCAGTGCAGAAAACGGAAACCAAAAAGCTTCTGCCTCCTCAAAAAAAAACCAACTTGACATTTAGCAGTGCCATTGGACTTGGGTGCATTAGCACAGTTAGCCTAGCTTTTCCTTTAGGTGGCAGCAAGGTGGGCAAAACTACTGAACGTCTGAAACTACGCTTCAAGTCTTGTGACATGAAACTTATGGTGGCAATCTCTTTTTGTGGTGCCTAAAGTTGTGCAGCTGAGTTTATACGCCTGGGCCATAAGCACTAATCCTGCTACAGCCTGAGTTCCTGTCTATGTGTCATCTAAGCCTGGAGTTTTCACATCTGTGTTTCCCACAAGGACTGTTCAGCTGTGAATGCCTAGAGCATATCTACTACACACAAAAGGCGGGCACAGGATGAAAAAGAAGTGATGCCTCTTAGACTGAGTAGCAGAGTAGAGCACTCACCAAAAACATCTGAGATTAGTATTCAAACTCTGGTTTGGGAAATAGAAACCTGAACACAGGTCTTCACTTCCAATATCATTGCTCTATAGCCTAGATTTAGGAACATTTTAAGACAGTACTTACTTTCTTTATCTCCCATGTTCAGTCTGTTTTCTGGTAAGTAGTTAGGGATGAGAACTCGTAATAAGCACTTTGTGTCTTTGTAAGACATACAAGAGTGTGACTTAGACTACAGATGCAATGATGAAATGCTAAGGGAGATGGGACAGGCTGCATGCACAGGAGACAAGAAAATAAGGCCTTCATTCCTGCAGAAATTGCATCTTTGCAGGGTGTGATGCAACAGTAGAGGTTTTTTTAGTCCTGACAAGGGGACCAGACAGTCACAAAACTGATCTGTAATTGTGCACATAAGATATTTGCCAAATCAGAGAAAAAATCTTATTGCATCAACCTTGTCAGATTTTAATTTTCATAAAGAAAAATGGAGAAAAGCTAATAAAAAGCTTTGAAGAAAATCTGCATGCTTCTTGACAGCATTGGAACAAGGTACTAGAGGACAAGGTACTAGAGGCAGCTATAATTTTTTTCTGTATTGAGTAAAATATATATACATATACACATACATACTTACATATGTATACATATACACATATATACTTACATGAACACGTATAGTCACACCTAAAACCTTCCCCCTTCCCTTTTCCCTTCCCTTCCCTTCCCTCCCCAAAGCCTGGCAGTTTTAAACAAAAGAGTCAAGTCAGTTACTGGATGCAAAATATCCCTCAAAGTAGGAGCTATGTCCAAATAAGGAAAATAGAAATTCTGGCAAATTAAATGTACAGCCATAATATGATAGGCCAGCAGGGATTCTGATGAAGATATGGCTGACAATACAAGAACTACCAATTAAAAACTTACACACAATCAGAAACAGGAACCTTTCACAGTGCCTGCAATGCTGATAAATCATGAATTTTTGTTTTAAAAATATATCTAAAGATGGCCTCTTGAGAAAAAACAAGCAGTGTTTTCACTGATGTTCACATCACTGAGATGATCTGGAATCCTGGCTAGCTCGCTAGCATAAGTAAATTGCTTGTCATTTTCATCTTCTATAGTACAGAGAAAACTGGAGATAAAATTCCCAGGATAGCACCTGAATTTCAGACATTATTGTTTTCAGTGTCTGTATATTTAGTGTATAATTAAAGATTAATAATTGTGTGGTTTAAAATGATTAAAAATTAATTCCTCTTTTTTGATTACTGCTTCAGGTAAAACAGCTCTAGAGTCAATGTTTGGCTTGTCATTTCTCAGCCACGAAGGACAGCTATGAGGCAGTCAGTATTTTTTCAAGAAGGCTTTTTTTTAACTCGAGGATGGCAGATACTAACATACTCGATAAAGTTTAATGATGTGTAGAGTTTTGAAAACACACACGAACCAAGCACAGATGAATTAGTAAATATAAGGGCAGAGGCCATATAAACCAGAGAAAGCAAATGTGTCTTCCCACCTGCATGTTCCATAACTCCTGTCATAATAGTTTGGTATTGCTATCAGACAATATGAACTCTGCCCTTACTCAAATAATGAACAAGAGTAATTATTAATTTGAATTTAAATAATAATTGGACAATGAAATCATGGCAACCACGAAGAGTGGAAATTGAGCTAGCATTTAATAGACATTTATAATTACTCCTTTAATCTTGTTCTTAAGTCGCACTGTTCTTAAATAGCAGTCTGTGCTCGTCAGTGTTCTTGTGTTAGATAATTTTCAAATTAGTAAACTAAAATGTCTTATGTCTTCAATTAAGGAAAATCTTAAAATTTATATTCCCATAGAGATCTCACTGCAAAACTTATAAAATATGAAAATATAAAAATCTGAAATATATAAGTCTTTATTAAATTAAGGCTCAAAATAGCTTTAATGTTTACTCCTCTCTTCCTCAAACTAGTGAAGCAGTAAATTATTCCTGTAGAAATTTCTTCCTTTACAAAACTCAGCATTTTGCAAACTATACATAAAAACCAACACATAGTGCTTTTGATCAAAAGATTTTTTTTTTCAATTAAAAAAAAGAATAACAAAACGTCTTAATCTGTGAAGTGTATAACTGCTTAAGCAAATAAGGGATACGGTTTGAAAATGTTGCAATGTGCTTCCAAAAATAGTTAATTGTAACTACACTTACTTCTTGTAATTTGTAGTTAACATCTGTTGGATGACACAAGAAATTTCAGTTATTACGTATTGAAGTTCTTTAAAGTTATTAACTGTATGCAGTTGTCAAATTCTATAAAATTATTAGTGATAGTTGGCATGATTTAGATAATTTCTTTTCAACAAAGGAAATGGCAATGGAAAAAAAAAAATAGGAAATCCTCATTGTTTATCAAAATTGGTTACGTTTTGTACCAAAACCAACTCTGGTTTATTTGACCACTCTAAATCCTGAACTCTGGACATCAGAAAAGTTTTAACTCAATTGTCACTCTATAGCGTTGGAAAGACTGCTTCAGAATTAAAGGATTTTCAAAAAATATGAAGAAACACTGCATGACAAATGACTGTCAGGGAATGCTTTACCAAATATAACATCACTTTTGTTGTGTACATGTTGTAAAACCAAAGCAGGAGCTAGTGTTTTTATCTTCAAGAGACGTTAAGATGTCTGTCTCATTCCTGTTCTACCCGGGGGTACTATATTTGCAGATTGGTAAACTGACTTTTCCTGCTAAAAATGGTCCAGGTGACATGGCTAGATACAGCTCCTGGCTAACTGTGTGACATGTCAGGTATTGTGTTATTAGAAAGGATGATCATAACTTTTTGGAAGCTCTGCTGCTTGTATACCATTATTGATATTTTCCACTTGTCCGTTCAGGCTCCAAAAAATGGAGCTCAGTCAACATTTGTTCTTTGCAGCTGCCACTATGTGGGAGATGCTAAGATAAAGTATTCTAATTACATCTTTAGATTAATGGTAGAATATTGCAGAACTGGTAACAAAGAGATTGGCATAGGAATCCAGGCCTATAACATGCACAGCGACATGTGAGAGAGGGTGAGGAGAGGGTGCATGTGCTGAGAAATTAATGAATTCATTTTCTTGCAGCATATATAATTCTGGCTTATGGTAATTCTAATGAAATACACAAGTAATTACAGTAAAATAGAAATATTTCTCAAAGTTGTAACTGTAAACTTTTTTTTTGTTTTTCCCTTCACAATTAAGGAGGGTACAGAAAAAAAATGGGTGGCTCGCTATTCTTCAGACAGCATTAAAATTAATTTTGTGTGATCAAGGAATGTTTTTAATTGAACATTTATTTTATACCTTAGGAAATGTGCCTAGAAGAAATAAGGAAAATATCCACAGTGGTGTTCAAGATATGAAATGTAGGTTAAGATAACTGTCTGCACATGCAGTCATTTTAAAGGTTAATTTCGTCTTTCTTCTCATCTACCCAGTCCACCTGTTTTTACTCTCTCTTTATTCTAGCTGTTTCCATAATTGGGTGGAGCCTTGGATTTTGCAGATACTACTCTGTGGAGACCATATTGATACCACCCTGTTTGCTTTTGTGATAGCAGGTGCTGACTAAGTATGGTTTTTTTTGAAGCATAGTTTAAGTTCATCTGAGAAAGTTCTTCAGTGTAAGAAATATCCTGTTTGTGATAAACACAGGACTGGAATAAGAGGTTGGGATGGAAGGATGGATAAAATTTTACTGTATATGGGAAGCAATACACGATTAAAACAATCACTAACAGGTACATGGAAAGCTAGAATTATGTTGGTGAAAGAAGGCTCTGTGTATGAGAAATAAGCAGATAGAATGAACAGGAGAGAATTATCTACCATCTTGACTAAACATTCAAAAGTAATGTAGTTTACAAAAAATTTTCAAGTGAACATAGTTTTCATATTTATCTATCCACATGTTTCATGTTGGCTACTGAAGTATTCTCACTGGAAAACAAATGAGGTAACATTCTGCTGTAGATGGATATCAGTATTTTAACGTTAAGAAATAAATCCAACCATCTAAGTATTTCTGTACTGCAACATATAATAGTAAATATTCTCAAAAAAACAGTTCTGTATTAATACAATTGTTCTGATCCCAAAACATAATTGATTAAAAATACATTAAGAAGTTACTTTCAGCAAAACAAATATAGGAAGCAATAGTTTTCTTAAGCAAAGCATCACTTCTGGAATTTTTAGTCTCTGTTTCAATTACAGATATCACACAAAATAATAGACCAATAATTTGAGCTAGATATCAAACAACTTTCTATAATTTTTATTTCCAGGGATAAGATTTTATCTGTTCTTTTTGGTTAATACTGCTGCCATTGGCATTCAATAATCCATTTGGTATTAAAACAAATACTAATGTTAACAGAAACATTAGAGGCTTGTATCAAAGCCAGTTACCTCAGTGGAAATGTTGCCAATGATTTCAGCTGGTGTTGAATTAAACCTACATTTATGACAAAACCTGATGAAGGTCATCTGTGACTCTTAAAAAATGGCAGATTTTTCTTATTTAACAAGTGAAATCTGCTTATTTGACTCTAACCAATCTCAATGCCATTACAAGAAACCATTCAACAATATGTCCCTTTTGAATTTGTAAAGCTGAAAGTAAAACATTGGACTATTCATATATCACAACTGTCCCAGGTGCAGACAGGTTTAAAAATGTATTTGAGTTTTCTTCATACAACAAAACTGCTTAGCTGCGTTCTCTGTGTCTTTCATTATTTATTGAAGCAGATATTGGGCTGTTTCTCACTGGGGGCATGTGTGTGTGTTAATTTTAAATGTATTAAAAGAGACAGAGTGTTACATATCTGCATGGATTCTCAGAGCTTTCATTATTGCAGATCAATTGCGAGCAGCGTAGCAACTACCTCCCATTTGTAACTGTTCATCATTCCTGAAGCAAGGACATCAAATGTAGTTATGGGTAAACTGGAAAATCATTAATTCAGTCTGAAATCTTTCGTACGCATTGAGGATTTTGCTGGGGAAGGGTGGAATTAAAGGGAGAAGCCCACATTTGAGTTGTAGTATCTGTAAAGAAAAAGAAAGCTAAAACCATTGACCTCATAGCTTTGTAGTGGTCACCAAAGGTGCTCTGGGGATCACTGAAGACCCTCATTCAACTTGGTATATAGAACAGAATCCTAATCTGTCCTTAATAAGATACTGAGCCTTTTGAGGGGGCTGTGGTTCTCAAATATTTTTGTTGCATCACTATGCACCCTGCTAGCCCAAAAAGATGTACAGGTCTTCTCAGTGATGCTGTGCAGCCACTCTGTCCTGCAAGTAGCAGAGGGAGAAAAAGACACAGCTGCAGAGTCCCTTTCTAGCAGGTTACTCAGAAATACATCTCTGTTTCTCCCCCAGTTACTCTCAAAGTAGCAGTGCCATGAGGTACTACTCAGCATAAGAAAGAAAGACAGAAGGCATCTACAGGCAGGGTGAAAAAAACCCCACCTCTCTCTAAGTACCAGAACTGATTCTGTATGGGATTCTTCTACCAACTGTTTACTTAAGAAAAACTCTAAAGGGCCGATCATTTTTTTTCAGGGAAGGTCTATAGGATGACACTCCATATCCCAACTGAAACTTTTAATCCATATTTTAATATTTCGTGGGTTTATTTTTAATCTAAGTCATTTGAGTTATTCAAGCATTAAATTACATCTGTAAAATATGGGTTTCTTGTGTAATTGCTTTTAAACTGCAGATCCTGTATGCTAAATGTTGATTGGCTGACTGTTCTATTTCTATAACAAAACCTCCAACACCAAAAGCTCCTAAGCAAATCAAAGATAAGATAAAGCAATATAAAACTTACAGAGCAGTTATTGGCACTATTTACAACACTGAGCTTATTCAGTACATGCAAGTGTTACATTTCATATTTGAAATGTATGGGGGGAACCCTTGTTAGGTAAAATAAAGTTGGAATTTGTTTAAGGGAAAAAGGAAATCTGTCTTCCATCATGGCTCCTTCTTTATATAACTATAATGATTCAGGTTTTATAACGCCTTTCTAGAGAACATTGGGTCTCTTCACTACTATCAAACACCTACCAGGAGATTACAGTATTGCCAGAGCAATTGCTTCACTTTTGTTCCTGAAACAGCCCATTCTGTTGAAGCTGTTAACTTGAACACTGTGATAGGAGCATTTTTCAGAGTCCTCAGTAATTATCGTCAATGACAGCCATCTAAAAGCTGAAACAACTGCCCATCTTAGATGTGCAGCTTTTGGAAATAAGCTCTTAAAAAAAAAAATCAGTTGGAACCAAGGACCCTTCCTGTTGAGGATGCAAGAAAAGCATGCACCTACAATGAAAGTTAACTATCAATCAGCATATCTAGCACACTTTCAGGATATACAGTAAAAAAAGTCAATTTTAAAGAAAAAAGGAAATTTAAAAACTTCCATGAGCTAATTAGATTGCAAGCGTCATGATTCTTCAGGTTCACTGTTTACTATTTTAAAACTTATCTATCAATACCACACAATTTATTCCTTCACTTTCTGCTGTAGACAAATGACACTATGGGTTTGCTATAACATTATGAAACTCTGAGAAAATAATGAAAAGTATGTAAAAAATATATTAACGGAGATTTCTGCAGGACTTTTAAAAAGGAGAGTAAGAAAATACGGAAGAATTATTTTATCTAGTGAAAAGGCAGAGTAGAGATGAATTCATAACAGGCTTATATAATAAAACAGGAATACTTAAAAAAAGTGGCACATTTAAAAATTTTTAAAGCACAATGCAAAAGATTGTTTTTAACTTTGTGTAAGTACAAAATACTTGGAAAAACAATCTGTTAGTAAAAACATTAAGGCTTTAATAGTGAGCCCTTAATATCACGACACACCTTCCTCAAATTCATGTTACACATTTTAACACACAAAAGCATTTTAGGGCAAAACTTTAAAGTCATAACATAACCATTGGGATCTATTCTGCAAATTTTCTCTTGAGGGGCTACAGCCTAAATGTAGAATGCTTCTGTTTTGTACAGTACAGCTTCAAAATCACATTTGTTACCTATACAATGCAGCATTTGAAATTAATGATGTATTACTGAAATAGCTACAGGCCAGTTGTTATGTTTCTGTTGCCCAAATCTATCCTATCTGATGTGTTTGAGCATGAGTTTTAGCCTCAGAAAACTGCATAGATACTTTATCATAAATATTTTTACCTTGTCTGGCTTGTAAGCCTAAAACCAACTACAGATTCCTTATTCAGGCCAACTGCTTCAATGTTGATGACATCATCCACTTCTGGTTCCGTAGCAATGAACAGCATTGGAAACTTCCAAACACCTCCTGTAGTGCACTCTACTACGAGAGTTGCTTCATTCCTTAAAATTTCAGATAAAAACATTCAATACATAGAACAACATTATAAAACATAAACTGAGTAAATTAATGTCCAAAATAAGCCTCGAGTGTGTAGAATTATACTACAGTAAAATGAAAATACAGATGGCTTTAAATTGGAATACATCCTTAATTTTATGTGACATGGTACATATCAGTTGCACTTAGACTGGAATGTAGACTAAATAGCACTTGATATTCACAGTAAAGTACAAGAAAGGACATAATATGAAACTAAAATGATGGTCACAGCCATGAGACTTGATTCTTCTTCTGCTTACTCTCTATTGAGTTAAATTTGTTTAACTCAATTTGGTTTGCTCATTATTCTTTATTTACTGTAATGTTAGAGGAGAATTTGGTCCAGAACATGTTAGCAGTTCAAATTAGAATCAGATAGATCTGACGAAGCTCTATGTACTTTAGAAAACGTGCCAGCTTCTGATGTTTTCAGACCATCTGAGAGTTGGTGCTGTAGATTCTGAAGATAAAGAAACTAATTAATTGCAGTCATTGAGTCCTCTACATGAAGCCTGATAGGTCTCAAGTACACAAAGATAAAAAAACAAATCAAAACAAAAAATAATAAAATAAAAAAGGACAGAGTAGAAATAAAAAGGGTTTCTAAATTAACCTCTCCTCTCACACAATGGCACTGTATGGTGTGGGTGGATAGTGTTTCCTAAAGGTTTGCTCTTTGTTTATTTCAGTTCCCTTCTGCATCCTAAAAATACCCTTTTTGCATGCAACCCATGATAGTTGGCAGTGACTGCTCCCTAACCTTCCTGGTAATGTGGAGCCTCTGAATTTACCGTGTGCCTGCATGTTATTGAAGCTTCTTTCCTCCCCATACACATCTGACTGCTTCAAAAGGAAGGCACAACTTCCCTCTCTCTCTGAAAGTATCTCCCTTTCACAGTTTCTTTTTAAAGAGGTGGGATGTACTAATGTAAATGACAGCAAATCCATCATTTTTCACATCGCAGCTATAAAAGAGGGTAATGTTTTCCTGTGGACTGTTGTTACTGGGGCACTAGAGACTAGTTTCAAATTCAATCATTCCATCCAGCCAAAGAATACACACACATGCTCATCTAGGAAAAGTTTATCAAGAATAACAAACCATCTTGTCTGTATGCTTTCCACAAATTCTGAGAAAAAATAATTTTCATTGGAACTCTTTCAATACTCCAGTGTTTAGAAGTAAATTGGTGCACACACAGACTAAGGCAGTAATTCAACAGAACCATCTAGCAGGCATTAAAAAAAACCAGTCAGTTTTAATACCAATACTGAGAAGTAGCAAGTCAAAATCTAAAATAATAGATCTCAGAGGTGAAAACAAAATGACTAAAACATTGCAGGGAGTTCTTTACATAGCTAAGAGTGACCAGACAGGATTTTATTGCATGTTCTGTTGGTATAAAGAACAGGAGCTTACCTCATTGGTTTGTTAGGTGTAAACACTATATTAAAGATCAGTGTTACGATCCCGGATTCTGTATCCCGTTCTCTTTGAATCAGATGTATACCAACCAAAGCTCCAAGCTGAGATTTAATTTCATTTGATTGATATTGTAATTCATACAGAAATTCCACTGTTGTAGAGAAACCTAAATGATACAAGAGAAAGAACAGTCTGTGTGCACTGTAACTTCACGCAGTTGGCTGGTTAGTAGTTACAATTATTTCATTTGTTACTAAAAATGACAAATAAGTAAAACTAGCAATTATCCAAAACTTGAGTGATTTGCTCCTGACTGCATAGCAAAATCTTCCAATTTCATATGACAGGCTATATAGTTTCCAGCAAAATGGAAGCTGGAGAACGTACTTAGGAGAACTGAATAGTAATAGCAATATTATTCTGGCTACCACTTCTGCATTATGGTGAGATATTTCTAGTTCATTAGTGAAATGAAAATTGCAAGAATGTAATACTATTTTTGAGTAATGCCTTTGGGACAATGTCAAAAAAAAAAAGTCATTAAGGACATCAGTGCCATTGATGGCTGCAAGCCTGAGAAAAAGTCTACAGAAAAACAGCGAAGATGTCACTAGCAGCCTCTTCTCTTATTCCCCATAGCAGCTATGAAAAGGCCAAGTAGTAATGACATAAGAATAAACAGCTGAGCTTCTTGAATCAAATGTCTCCTCCAGCTGTAATAAAGAAAACTGCAATATTCAGTATACAATAGCAATTTGTGCACAGAAGGGAACATTTCTAGGAGGAAAAGAATCTCAAGCTGCTAATCTATTTAAAAATTCTACACGTTTTATGGATGAAAAGTCTTTTAACACAACTACTAAATCCTACAGGAGATTTCATTTTACTATGCTCACATATCTCAGGGCACATTTTGAATTTTCACAGCTTAGTACAATGTGTTCTGCAGAACTCCTATCTATGTGTCCCTGTATATGCTGACTATAGGGTGCCAGTCAGCTGTAGAGTTAATTCCCAAGGCCTTCTGACTTGAAATTCTAAAATACAGACTACATATTTATTTTTATTTAATGAAACAATGCACCGTGAGATATTTGAACAAAATCTTACTTCTTTTTTGCCAATCTGTAATGCTACCCAGTGTCAGTGAGTATAGAAATGCTTTCCTATGCTTGTAGTTCTTTCCCCTTTTCTGAAATGCAGAGATTCCTTCTTTCTACTTCATTCAGGTTTTGTTGCCAATGTTTTTGGAACACACAGATTAACCCTAAGAAATGTAGCAGCTTATATTGAAACATTTCTGACTCTTTAAAGTGGATCCTTCACACAGACATCTGTACAATTTATGCTAGATCGAAGCGTTACACAGACATAAGCAAAATATTATTACCAACATATGGAATTATTGGTCATAGTAGATATACACTGAGTATCAAATATACAGGATTTCTATGTATTAATCCATCTATTATAAAATTACTTTATTACAATAAATGTACTTTGTTATAATGAAATTAAACATGAACATTTTTCCTACGGTTTATAAAATTTCTGGGATGATCCTACATTGTTCCATGCTTTGTTGTTTCTCTATCTGAAAAATATAATGTTTATAGCATGCATTGAGATTCCCACACAGCCCAAGGCTTGTAGTAGACACCCTAGACAAATGCCAAAACATGAAGATTCAGACATAAAAATTAACTTATGGGACAGAAAAGATGACATCATTTGGAGCATTACACAGTGAGAAAATTACAACTATTGAGCAGATGTTTCTTTCAGCAGCTATATCACACAACACTACTGAGGAAAAGCTTATTTTATAGTTCAGATGCTAGGAAGAAAATGTTGTGAATTGCATGCTGCTTTTAATATCCAAAGACATTTGGGTTTGGTTTGACATATGTATATAATATCTTTTAGTCAGAAGCAATTAAATATTTATATTTTTTCTGCTCCAGGCTGTTTTGTAACCTGTTCTATGTTCGTACGAAGTATTTAATTAAAATATTTTAATATTTACACCACCTAAGGAAAAATGATGCATTTATAAGTGTCAATATTTGAAAGCTTTGTTATGCTGGTCCCTTAGCTGGTTTTGATCTACACTGCCGATCTAGTTTAGGACTGTTCAAAATAGAAAAATGTAATTAGATTTTCAGCACAGCTGCCCTGAAGACTACTATGTTATCATACTATGGGAAGCCTCCGTGAATATGTTAATATTTGATTCTAGACAATTCCATAATACACATGCTGCCTAAACAAACTGTCAGAAACTAGAGGTAAAAAAAAAAGTTATGAATCATTACTAGAAATTTGTCTAAATTGTCAAATGTTCAGAGTTGTCTTCACTCTTAGATTTTCCGGTTTCAATTAAATTGGTGAAATAAGTAAAACATTGGACAAAAAATTAACATTTTCTTTAAAGTAATGCCAAATACAATATAGCATATGATTCAAATATGCCTTGACCCTTTAGCCCAGCTCTTTGTATGTTTTCATTCACCAGTTGCTTTTTTTTTTTTAAATCACCATTTTAATACAAGTAAAATTCTTATTTTATCTAATGCAAACTGTAGACTACATGTACAGGTATGAAGTATACCCCAATTAATCCACCTCTGTTCTGTAAATAGACAGCAGCAGGGAGAGTTTTAACCACATCTGACTCAACACAGAGATATTTATCAATCCAAACACTGGGAAGATATAAGCATGCTATTTATATACAGCTTGTTACATCTAGGGAATAGAAATTCCAGTTATAAAAAAAAATATTATTTTCTCATATTTCCTGAAGAATATTATGCATTATTTAAGTAAGAAAAGGAGTAAGAATATGTTTTTGACGTAATTATTCGAAGACAATTTTTTTTAAAGCATTAAGCATTTCTTGTTTTGAAAGGCAATTAATCTCAGTCTTTAAGTGTTTTCCTTTGTGCAAATAAAGACTTCCAAAATGTAGTATGCATTTAGGCAACATTTGTTTATGCAGAGTTACTGATGCAGCTATGTTTAAAAACCAGCGATATAGTTCTATGACATGGCTGTCATTTCTTTTCAAGTACTAGTAAGGATACTTCTTAAAAAGCACTAGAATTAAATTGTTGAGGATTTGTTTGGGTTTTTTTCAAATAACCTCTAAGAAGGTGAAAGGAAATAGAGCATTTTTTTTTTTAATTTATTTTCTGACTTATAAGAATGACATTGTGGAAAATGCAAGGATTTTACAATCTGAGCATATAAATTGGGTAAATGTGAATTTTTGTGATGGTTAGGATTTACTGTAAAACTAATTAATAGATGTCATACATCTAAAAGTTCAAAGATGAGTCTAACATGTTCACAAAATAAGAACCTCAGGAGTTTAAATGACTTTTTAATGGAAAGGAACCCGTATTCAAGCTTCAAAAGAGTTAATTACAAAGACATTGATGGGCCTAATGTCTATAGAAGGTACTGTGAAAGGCTCACTGGATATATCTGACCTGGAATAAAGTTTCACACTGTCATTAGAGAAGCCTTTGTACGTCCCCCCTATTTTTGAAAAGCAAATAAGTGTTTGATTCCACTGAAGACCAGCTCATTATACAATGTGTTTTCTAATGATAAAAATCTAATGGATGCTGGCCTGTGAGGCTGTAGTCTCTTGTGGATACCTAAAGGAGATCTAGCTACCTGAGCTCTCTGCAAATAGTGCTTAACCTGTGTTGGACTTGGTGACATAATAATGGCGAGGGGGATGAACTTCCTAAGGGACCCTCCTTACTTTCACACTGTCTCCCATTTCCAGTGAGGCAGGTGGAGATTAAAGCTGTGAAGGAAAGATGTTCAGACTGCAAAAATGCTTGTCCTTATTACAGAGGCTTTTCCTTGGATAGATGCAATAAAACAGAGATGCAAATGAATTCACTTAATTGGCCTTCCTCATCTCCCATTCAGCAGGCTGCAATCTTACTTGCAGTTATTTAATAAAGGAGGTCAACACAATCACAGAATACAAACACAGAATGAAAGCGCAGCCATTCATAAACTTGCAGCTTCATGTTTTTCAAAAGCTAGATAAATTATTTTATTTGGTGCTGAATGTAAACATATTGCACTCTCTCACTGATTTTTTTCCGCTGGTTCTGCTAATTCTTCAAGGCTAAATATCCATTGTGGCCCTGACAGCTAACAAAGATTTCTTCCTCTCTTGATCTAATAGTCTCCAAACTGGTAAAATAGAAACTACAGGACCAGACCTTAACTGCTTACTTCTACCAGACAGCTGGCATCTAATATTGACCTTCCAAACCTTGTGAAATATCTTCCTTCATAACTTTATTCAGCTCTTATCTGACACTTGTCCTTTTCCTGCTTTTCCACTGTTTTCCAGGAGTCTTCACAAACACTGCTGGAACTCAGTAGGCAGTGGGGAATGAACACTAAGTATGCCGTTATGCCTTACCAGCAAAAGCAGCAGCAGACAGAATACATTACTGTACAGTAGATTAAATCATTTTAATATAGTTTTCAAGTAAATAGTCAAGAGAATAGCAAAAGTGAATTATAAGAGTAATAAAGGAAAAAAATAAAAGGAAGCCTGGTGGTCAAGAACATTCTAACATTTAAGTAGACAATATCATCTGAGCAGGAAGAAATTAATCTCATCTGAGAAGTAAATATCTATTTCTCACTGTAAAATGTCATAACTCCAGGATAATAGCAGCAGAATAAATAAATTGCACAAGAACCCAAAAAGACCTGGTTGTAGCTGAATATGCCTTTCACTAAATTTCTTCATACAGGTAAAAAATTGCTGTATGTAGACCATTATAAATATCAGCAAAGATAACATCACATAGTTCATTAAATTCCAGACATCAAATTACCTTAAATACAAAGAAATGAATGGATAGTAAAGTGACCTCCTTCTGTTGATAATATACTCATTGATCCTCAATGTAATTCAAGGAAATCCTCAATGTAGTTCTTGTGTACAAATCATTATATCTCTGCCCTCCAAATTTATTTCTCCTTCCATATCCAATTAAAGCTTTTCATCCATATCTTCAAGGCTCTGCAAAATTCCACTCTTAGCCTCATCTTTTTTTACCCTGCATCCCACTGCCTATTCCCCTAGCAACCAACTTTGATATTTCTTTTCTAAATTTTCTCTTACATTTGATTTTTCTGTTTGCTAATTTTTTCTCTTTCAAAACAGTTTTTTAAAACAGATTTCTACTGCTAAAGCAGATTTCTACTGTAAAGAAAGGAGTGGAAAAGAGTTTCCTCCAATTTTTTTTTTTTTAAGAATGTCTTTCTGCAAAATACTGCATCATTTAGTGAATAAAATGGAAGTTTGTGAAACCATGTATATGAAATACACGGTGTGCATCTAGCATCTGCTGTTCCACATACATTTCTGCATTCTTCCTTGCAGGTAGTTTCCATATATTCTCTCTCTCTCTGAATCCTTTTTGGACTAATTCCCTTTTTATTATGTCTATCCATACTCCCCTCTTAACACTCTTTCTTTATTTTCATATTACTTGGCATAGTAAATTGAAAAAAAAACCTCAGGAAAAGCAAAAAGATTCTCATCAGCCCAAAGGATGTCTCACATTATCCTGCTTTGATCTGGCATTCTACTTAGATTTGTATACTAATCTATAAATTAATGCTTTAAAGGAACTGATTAAAATATATTTTTTCAAAAACATTGTATTCCTTTTTCAACATTCTCCTTTTTTATTTAACACTGTCTTCATTTATCTGGCAATTCTGGCAAATAAAGATCACATCTGTGCCTAGGCACAGGCAATGTCAAACCAGCTTCTTCAGGAACATAGGTTATGATGTAGTCTTAATTCACACAGACATTATTTTTTCCATGGTATCCTAACTCATTTGCCTCACTTTGAATGTTGCCCCCTGAAATCAGTAACAACTCAAGATGTTTTTTAACTTAAGCATTCAATTTGTGTTGGCCCACACAAACACTAAATTGAAAACAATATTATTTATCATTACAGGGTTTTCTACTGCACTCACTGTGATGATATCTATGCACTTCAATGCTTAAAGTAGTTACATTAATGACTAAAAGAAATTATGCCTGTCATTTGGAAGACCAAATTCCAATGCAAGCAAGTTTCTTCAGATTCCTTTGGAGGGGCAGTGTGTTTACAGATCACCAGATAACCTGCAGATCATGAAGCAATAGCAAGTTTGTTGTTTCCAGTCGTTTTATATGTCAGCATTATGGCTATTCTTTCCTCCCTCCTAGCTGCCCTCTCACCTCCAGAAGCATCCTAGTTTTTAGCCTTCTTTTTTATTGTTTGGTGGTTTACTGGAAATACATAACTCACAGGGCATGTTTTTTGTTTCGAGTTTTTTTTGACAATGCATCAATGACTGTAATTACCAATTTCCTATGGGTGGTTAAGAGGATATCAGTGTTCCTTTATCACACTCTTGTATTCAAAGACTTTTCTAGCTTTTGTTGTTATGTTGTATACACGGTCACTTTCTCTCTCTTTTCAAAATTCATTTAAACCACTGGCTTTAGAAATCTTTGTTACTCCTTGTCTTCCAACATTGTCAACATGTACTGTGTCAAGTATACTTCTGAGACAGAAAACACCCTTTTCCATATTTTGGAACATAACATTTCCATTCATGGAACTTTATTACTTGCCAGTTAAAATATCATTTTACTGCTGTATGAATGTGACCTTCCAAATGAGAAGAATAAATAGATTTAGCCTATCACTAGCTATTTCAGTTCCTTCACAGTTTCTTATTAGGGTTACATGCAAAATGCAAATATAATTTGTCCTACTGAATAAGAGTAATTATGCATTTAGAAATTCAAGCTCCTTCATAGTTACTTACAAAATTCTTCATGTTCAGGAATACAATCTTAAAATATTGTGGATCTAAGCACTACTTCGTAAATCAGCTGTGTGTCTATACAATGTATGGTGGTTTTCCTGAACTAATGGCGATACAATAAGTAAGTTTAAAATACCTGTTCCAAGAGAAAAATAAGTGTTTTCTCACTACTTTTAACATCTGTCTTGCAACCTGGGTGCAAAATTAGAACTGTTTTGTTTTTATAAAAATAGATTTTTCCGATCAGCCTCGATCAGTCTGAAATAATTTTGAAAGGAACACCTTGGCTGATTACTCCTAAAAATCAGAATTTATTAAACTGCACTAAGATGCAGTTCTTACTCAGCAAGGCCAGTTTCATTTTTTCAACGAATCATAAAGCACTGCTGTTTAAAATATTCCTATATCCAGGACCATTTATTTGCCGTTTGAAATTCTGTAGAGCTGACACAAACCAATCCAAGACTTCTTAATCTGAAAACTCTGAAACTAACATGCTTGAAATAACATAGCACATATGTAGCAAAAAGCTTTTTGTTGATTTTAAAGACACTTTTAACATCTATCAAGTCTGCCAGCTACAGAATGCAGCACTTACAGAAGCTGAAAAGACCTTACAATCTGATCTGTTGAGCAAGTTTGTTTTAGAAGATTAAGAATAGCTTGTTTTAAAATGTTTTAACTTAATTAGCAGATATTTCAGACATTATGTTACTTAATAACAATGGAATATCTTCTCTTAACATAAAGAGTCCAGACTGATCAGAATCTGGTTGTCTGTTGAACGCAATGAAAAATTCATCTTTTTTATGTGGGATGTCAGTAAGAGAGATGTGTCATGGGCATGTGTGTATTGTAAGGTTTTGGGTGTTGTTTTTTGAGGACATGTGAGAAGGACATATGCTAGCTGTTGTGATTTGCAATATATCCATTGATTCATGGTCATCATAGGAAACAGGGACCTAGGCACCAGGAAGTGTTTCTATTCTGTTTGTTTTTTTTTTTTTTTTTAAATAGCTGCATTTATTAGAAATTTGGATGACAAAGATGTCAACCTAGGTTATGTTGTTTCCCAGTATCTTAATCTAAATCACTAGGCAAATAGCCATGTGTGACTATAGACTAAATAACTTCAGCCGAAGATTTTCCCATGCAAAACAAGTTTTTTGTGGTTTGAAAATATGGCCCCGCATACTCAAAGCTCCCACTCAGTAGCTCTGCAAATTAAAAAAGCACACTACACAACAAATATAAACACAGGTAAAAGGGGTAATATAAACTTGCAATGTCAGATTGGGTGCTTCTCTGTATTTGTTTCTAACTTGTATGGGGATACGGAAAAAAGAAAAATTTCCTAGCAAGTATTCCTCACCTGCTCATATAAAAGTATTCTTCTTATAAATGAGATAGAAAGAATCTATGTCTTATATCACATCAAAATAACTTAAATGGTTTATAAGTTTCCTGATATAACTACAATTCTAATATCTGTGCTATGATATAACCTTTGATTTGATGATCACATATTAATTTTTTGTTGAAAATTAACAAAAATGTAAATTTATGCACACAGAACTCTCTACTGATGCAGATAAATTGTTTCTAGTACTGTCACTTGCATCTATAAGCATGTCTTAGATAGTTTTACACTATACTATAGTCTATTACAAAAGGATGTATTTTTTATCTTTTGACTTTTTAATATACAAACCAGACTTAGCCACAGAGACTAGAACACAAGACCTAATCACTAGGGTCATATTCATTTGCTTCCTTTTTCTTATCCAACAGATTGTATTCAGTTATACATAAGGTGGAACATTTATAACACAGGGGATTGTAAATTCTTCTACTATAAGACAGCTGTAATCTCATGGGAGGTATCCACTTGTGTTATTTTTTGGATACAAATCAAGTTTCAGAACTAATAAAAGGGTTGTGTAGTAAATTTCTGAGGTTTCACTCTGTCTTCCTCAGCTGGCTTGAAGAAAGAGTAATGGTTCAAGGTTACTATTTCATTCAATGTTCTGTGGTGATTCTATGCAACTTCTAGTTACTTGTCTTATGATTTTAATTTCTATCTATATCTTCAAAGCTTCAGATCAACTTACTCTTAAACTGTCAAAACTACAGGCCCAATGTACTTATTCACAAAAACATAAAGTTGTATACATTCTCGATAACAAGTGGGCAAGTTTTGTTTTTTCCTTTTTGCTTCATGTTTATATTGGAAACATGCAATGTAGGAGAGAATAAGGAAATCTAGAGTAGATAATCAATTTTCTCTGACAACAACAATATTTGAACAGTGCAGCCTCAGAGACAGAAGAAAACAAGGACAAATAATTTTAGCACGAAAATGACAATAGGATGTAATAACCTGGAAATGGAAAAGCATTTGGGATAGACTTGTTGTATGTGTGCGTATGTTTGTTATGACAGTGACTGTCAGGTACATTGTCGGAGGCAAATTTAGGTGTATAAACCCTCTGCTTGCTTTTTTAAGATTAAAAGCATGCAAACACCTCTGGGATAGACAGGGAGAGCACTGGTCCACTGCTCTTCTGGAAAACCTACCAAGTTCGCATCTTAAGGGCTTTGATTAGCTATGCTTTGTTGATGGCCCATAATTAATAAGAAAATAATGCAAAAAACCTAGTGCAAGTTAATGCAGATGGTTCATTGTGAGGTGCTATAATGTTGTAGAAGAACAACTAAGATCCTGGAGAGCCGTGCTAGCTATGGTTTTGACTTACAGAAGCTTTCCCAAAATATCTTTACAAACCAAGGGTGTAGTGGTGCTGTTTCTATGGAAGTAATACTTCCTTATCACCCAACCAAAGAAATTACAGGAAATTCTGTGAACAAGAAATGGCAGAAATGTAACTTTAGCAATCACAGTCGTATAACAATTAAAGTCATTAATAGACTCTTGCAGCAAATTATATTGCCTAGGTTTCCCTTAGCCACGAACTCAAAAGACATTTTTAAGAGATATCTGTTTGTGTGTTCTTGTTTCAGAGATATGTTATGTTGGGCTAGCTAATCAGTTCTTTTGGACTTCTCATTTTTTCCTGGATGTACATCATACCAAAAAGTAACACCAGGAAGAATTGAATCATTTCTCATTTTGTATTATAATTTTTGCACTTTTGTGAAGCTGAATAAATAACTTCAGATTAGTTTATAATTGATCTGCTTCCCTGTAAGAGTGGAATATTTTAACTGAGTATGATTTTGCATAGGTGTTAGAAAGTAATTTTAATTTACATAACATTGACTCTCATTCTTAAGGCTTGCAGATTTCAACATTTTATAATATGGCAAAGAAACGGAAATAAGTCACTGTCCTGTAAACAGAAATATAAGCAGTTACAAATTAATGTATGTTGACAATTCACAAGCTCTTTTTTCAGTATTTGTCATTAGTGTTCTAGTTATATTAAGAAATGGCAGTAGGAGGGGTTACTTGTGAGATAAAAAATTATGCTAAATTGTTTCTTTTTTTAATGGACCAAATGGTAACCTTGTATATCAACATCAGGTAAAGTCCTATTTGAAGTTCTGCATTAAAATGCCTGTGCATATTGCAGTTCAATAAAGAAAATAAACAATGCATCAGGTCTCTCCCATGGTTTACTCATAAATAAAGAAACAAACAGCCAGATGTTAACAAAAATTATGTAGCTGATAAAATAATCAATCTTGGCTTTCATTTCTACTCTGATGCCCTATTCTTTGACATCTCCTAGTTCCCTGTTTTCCAGCAGGAGTTGGCACCTTTAACAACAAGGTAATAATCCATAACAGAGTGACCCAAATGGGGGTTCACCCACTTGTCAACAGTTTCATGTTTCCATTGCTCACAGCTTTGACCAACTGTTAATCCAAAACAAACACTTTGTTGGTCTACTTCTCACAGAGTAAAAAAATCACTTAACAATCTCATTTATATAGCTAGAAGTCTCTCATCCTCAAATACCATTTCAAAAATGATGCCACAATTATTCTGACAATAGAGAGATGGCTTAAGTAAGATATAGGGCCACCTTCATCATTATTATCCTCTTCATATTGCTTTCAATATTAACCTGCTACACTTTATCAGCAATTAAATTAAAATCTCTGGATGAGAGATAAATCCACAAGAATATTTTGTCTCCACCTATAGTGGCATTTTTCTTTCTTATGCTGATAAGATTTCTTTGGTCATATCCAATTTTATTGAACTCATTTCTTAAAGGTGAGCTTCCCAATCCAGATCCATCACATCAAATTGGCATTTAGTGAAATCCATACCACTGCCTAACATAAAATCTTGCTGGGGAGGAATAGCTTTTAACATGTATTTGGACATGTTGTGCTTCCCCTGTTTCAAAAAGCTGCTTTAATGAAATTAAAGAAAATAGAGGCTTTCTGTATATTCTGATGAGTGTCAGGAATTTTTGAATGCTAGATAATTGCTATAAAATTGTATAGAATATATATATGAATATATATATATATTTGCTGGTTTTGTAAATGGTGAAACAAAGGGTACAGATACACTTTGCATAATGTATGCACATGTGCATAATGTATGCCAATGTACGTTATGGATTAGCATATCTGAAAAATGTTATTTAACCACTAGGTGCAATTGAACTGTCCATCTGTTTAGTCAGAAGTCAGCATAGCTGTGAAACTCGCGCATAACATAAAAAAAACCTCATACCTGTGCTACCCTACAGAACTTGGACAGCACTATTTCCCCAAAAAAATTAACTGTCATGAAACCTTCCGAGAAATAAGAACCCAGGAGCAAGGCACTAAGACTAGCCTTTGGGCTGTGAGAAGCACTGTGAATTAATAAAGACTAGGGAAGTTAATTATAAACACTCAGCCCTTATGGTTGGTTTATGTGATAAACTGAAGTAATTGAGAAGGACAGGTTACAAAGGACCATTACAAACACAGAGACAGAACAGGACTGATTAGTGTATTATTTCCTCAACCAGAGGTACACTCTGGCTGTGTACTCCACATGCTCTCAACACAGTCAAGTTTGGTTGCTTAGAAATTTGTGAATTTCAGTCAAATATTGATAAACTGATAATTTGTGCATGTTTGATATTTTTCTTAGAAGATCATGGAAAATTAAACATTTGTATTTTCCATTGAATATTTAAAGTAAACTAAAAAACCTGTTTTATTAGAATAAAAAATAACATTCTTCACACTCGTTTGGATGAATCTTGGGTCTTAACTTTCGTTTAGTGAAAAAAATGTCTTTAAAGCCATATGTAAGAACACAGATGAAAAATACGTATACGGTAAAAATATGCATTTAATACAATTGAAAATTATTTTTTAAAAGGGCCATATAATTGCTACATCTTAAACATTAAGCTTTAATTATTTGATCTCTGGAACTTTGCTGACTTCTGAATAACAAAATACATCATTTTAGCTAGACAGTATTTAGATTGTCCCCTCTTTCTTAAGGAATTATAATAATTTTCTGGTTCAAATGCTATCTTCTGGATTGGATGAAATTGAATTCTTTTAATGTAAAAGACATGCTTGAAGATTTTTCACTTCCCAAGAATTTATACTTGTCCAAATAATTTAAATACTGAAGCACAGTAGTAGTTGTTTAAATCTAATCTATTAGTAATTATCATAATTTATCTTTGCATATGAAAACTGCTTACTACACGTCACACATACACTCTGATGAATCCCTCTTTCAGAAGAGAAAAAACTAAAAACAGCTTACCAGGCTGTTATCTTAGAAGTTTATGCTTTTATTTACGTTATTACTGGTAGACTGGAGAAAGCTGAGATAGTACCATTAAATAACAGGCATCAAATTCATCTAGCAATAATGACATTATAATGTCATTGAAAACTATGAAAAGCACCAGAGTTATAAATGATCTTACTACCTATGGTGTAAAGCATTTCATTACCAGACTTCTTGCTTGAAAAGATGCAATGTCCCAAATCAATGTCTTGCAGCATGTGCAGAAGCCAGTGTTAATAGATATGAAATATTACTCCTATGAATAAAACAAGCACTGCACATCATGAATCTGCAAGTCTTTCAAAATGCTGCCTCAACTTGCTCAATGCATGTTCTTGTCAATTCAAATGCCACCATGTTGGAGGGAAATAGCCCAGGTATGTTTAAGGTAGCCTACTCATATATGACAAGTCAACAATGAGCTAAGCCTGCTACTCTATAGTAAAAAAGAAAAAAAAAAGGTAACATGTATTTTGATTCACAGCTGTTCTCAGAAGGCTGAAAAAAGTTATATAAAAGTATTTACAGTTCTCCAAAGAGGCAAACACACATTAGGATGTCTCATGTCATGTGTCATAATTTTTAAATAACATTTTTCTTAAAAAGTAGGATGACTTTGAACCCAAAAAGAAATGTAGGCTAAATCTCAAAGATGCAATAATTGATGAAGGTAAAATGTAACGGTGCACAATTTGTTGTAGTGAGTATGACTTAACACACATCTATTAACAGTCATACCGGGCATACAGTAGTAATAAGCATTCTTTTTTTACTACTTATACATTGTACTATTCTGTTTCAAAGAGAGATATAATATGAAAAGCTGGTGCATCTCTGAAGAAATTGATTTTCACTGTGTCCTCTGCTGATTAACAGTAAGTAGAAGCTATCTTTTTACAAAGCTTTATTGCTTCTTTCAAACAAGACCTCCTTCTTCAATCCATTTTGCTGCAGATATTGGCCTGCTGGTGGGAATGCATCTTATAAATAGGGACAACCTGCAGATAAATATTTCCTTGCAATGCTTACACAGACATATTTTTGCTAACTTTAGACTTTGTGGAGGCTATTCTCTTTTAAAGGAGAGATGGTATGTGTGCAAGACTCACATCCAAGACAGATACAAAAAGAAAAGTTCAGGTTCAAAGGTGCCTATAACAGCAGACACACTGTTATTACGAATGTCCCATATTTGTAACAGGGTAGAAATACGGACGGAGAGAAGGATACATCTAAAGCTACATTTGGTGAAGCATTTACCTCATTTGCAATGTTCCTAAAATAGCATGATATCCAAGCTATTTATTCTTACCATCGGTGACTTGAACTTCTTCTTGGATGTTGGCTGGCTTATTTGTATTGACCATGGCAGAATTTCTTGCAGCAGGCATAGCATTTGCACCAGGAACTACGCCAGTCAGGAGCACTTCTACTCTTCTTTCTACTCTCTGCCTGGCTCGGCAGCGTACCACAGCTACAGAAAAGCAAGAACCCATTATTTGTAAAGTGTCAGCATCTTGATTTTAACAAAACAACTAAACATAGAAGTTAAATGTGCTTAGAGAGTGACAGAATTCCAATAAGGACCAAGACAACTAAAAGCTTTTTCCCATTCCACAGTTTCTATTGTTCTGTTTCAGTTAAGTGCTAAAAAATATTGCTAAGCTAATGAAAATCTGTTTCTACAGTTAGTTCACAACAGCACTTGCAAATTTCTCCCTTTTTTGTAATCATGAAATGTATCTTCATTTTTGTCCATTTGGAAAGAGAAATGATGGTATAATTTGACATATGCCAATGAGAAAGCAAGACTGAAAGGAAAACAGAGAATAGAAAGAATTTAAAAGTTAAATGAAAGAATATTAAGTTACTCTTTGATTTCTTAATTTAAGAATACTGTTGTTCAAACTTCAGCTTTTACAGAACTATGCCAGAATAAAAAACATTCTGACACAAGTTTCTCTTTGAAGCATGACAGAGCTTTTTTCAATTCAGTAAGTGATTTTAATTTACTGCTTCTAAAATGTCTTTTTCCATTACAAGGTAGTTGGATTTTAGCTTATAGATTCGATATTACAAAGCTTACTTCAATATTTATTGTTTATGGTTCTTTCAGTAATTAGTCGCACAGAAAGAGGAGAAAATTAGATGCAAGAATTGAAAGAAAAATATGTTTTCCCAAAGAAAAGATTTAGAATTTTCTAGAGTTACGGAAATCGACATGAAAAAGAAGAGCTGATTACATACTTCTCAGTTTCAAGGTCTAAATATTATTTTCATCAGAATTATACCCAATGATTCTTTAAAAATTAACTCTGAACTTAATGTCAAGATTTAATGATAAATAATTTAGAACCATATCTTGGTAAGTAACCATGTAAAGTGTTTAAAAAAAAGAGCAATGAAACCCTTACTTCTATACCATGTTTATTTACTTTCAACTTTCAGTTATGGAGCTTGATTCAAGTTCATTATTTTGGAAAATACACAATTGCACATCAAGTTCAAGTCCTTTCCTTTCTTTAAAAAAAAAAAACAAACACCTTTTTTTTTTTCTTCCTTGGTCTTTTCCTGTTTAACAGGGTTTAAGTAATTTCTATAGCTCTCTTCTAAGCTGTTCCTTGAGGGAGAGTTACTGAAACAGTTAAAAAAAACATCTTTTTTTTGAGATGCATGGCCTTATATTTAAGAATAAATTACATATAGTCTGTATTACACTAGTTTACCAAGTATTTCAGATTACTGTGTGCACATGTTGTGTCCTCATCATTTTCTATTCTGCAGCTCATCTTACTACCAGAAATGACTCTACATTTTCTTTTTCCTAAATGGCTAAGTAGTATTTATGGATAAAAATCAGATCCCTGTGGGATTTGACTGGACAATTCCCTGAGCAACCTGATCTAATTAGACCTGGCTTTGAGCAGGGGGTTGGATTAGATGACCTCCAGTGGCCCTTTCCAGTCTAAATTATTGTATGCTGCTTTGACTCTACAAGAACTAAAAAAATATTCTGGATGATTCTCCATTTGTAATGACTTTTATAAGATAGCCAAGTTGTAATCTACTTAACATGTACTACATGGATTGTGACCACTGATCATTTTAATCGGTCTCATGAGATACTAAGCCAAGTGACTTCTAGAAGTTTAAGTATATTAAGATGCAAATAAGAATGACACAAAAGATGAACCGCCTAATACACTAGCAAAGCAGCTTTGGTTTTTGACATAACAGCTTGTAGCCTCTGGGCAATTTTAATAAATGTCTGCATTAAAAGAAATGACAATACTATTTCGATCATTATTAAAAAACAATGATTTAAAAACAAAGCAGGTTTCTTGTAAATTACCTGCTTTGGATTCATAACTTACAACAGGGTTTTTTAAAAAGTCCATTTATAACTGAAAACTATAGACTTTCAGAACCAAGGCAGAAATGGAATCTGTTTCATAAATACACTCACTAACAGGTATTTTAGTTTTCCAAGCCATTTTTCAATGAGAGATCTAGTACTTCCTTAGAAAAAAAAAATTAGCCCAACATAACATGGTGATGGCCGAAAAGAGATATGTATTCAAAATTAATGCAATGCTCCTTGTATGCATTACAAACATTTACTGAACATAAACTAGTGGATAACACACTTATAAATATTCTACAGTTTAGTTTTATTCTTTTAAAGAAGCATTTAGGAATTTAAAATTACTTCAAGATTTGACATTACTTAAGTTTTTGATCATATACAGAAATGATGTCACTTAAGCAATTTATGAATGCTAACAGTTCTAATTCATGACTTCTATACCTAATGAAAACAGCAGCTCAATAAAAGGGAGATTTATCTCAAAGTCTGCCAGTGAATTACATAACAGCTTTAAATAACACAACAAACATTCACATCAATATACATAGTTTTAATGTTAATGAGACTAGTTAAAACTGTTATTTTGGGCAACAGTTGATTGCATGATAATATTCTGCTTCACTCGTTAAGGTATTAAAGTGGAAATTAAGGAGATGAAAGCTCTAATTAATAGCACATCGTTGGTATTTGTCTGAAAGTAAAGGGTCATTCAGCAAATTAAATTAATGACACTAAAAATATCTATTTCTATAGTTTTCCAGAAATTATTCCTGCACCTTAGTCTACTTAGTGTAGAAAGGTATTATCTTTTTTTTTTTTTTATGAAAAGATATGATTTACTTATCAAAAGACAAGATGAAAAGATAAGTTGGTATAAAATTGTCCCTCATCTACACCTTGAGCTGTAGTTTCATCAAGGTCATAGATTTAAAAAAGCTGTTCACAATTTCTCTTTCACAATTCTGGGATTATATCACACCTTTAAAAAATAGGTGCATCAAATCTATAAACATTTGCTATCCCAAAAATGAGCAACAACAAAAACCCTATGAATGTCAGTCATCTTTTAACGCAAGTTTACTTCTCAGGAGCAAGTGGAAAACTTGCTCTTCACAATACTCTGTATTCTGTTTTTGATTAAGGAGTGAAATTCAAGGCTGAGAGGAACAGTGGACATCTACTCCAACATTTTGTACCCTGTAAACTCTCCAGAAGGGTGTTCTGGGTGCGCAAGCAGAACTCTATCCTTGTGTCAGTCTTTTGTTTGATTTACCTTCAGTTCTCTAACTCAGCATTAACTGGGACACTGAAGGGCACAAGCCTTGAGATTTTCAACTGCTCCTGCTCCTTTTATCCATGATGAGAACAAAATAATAGATCTAGATTTGCTTTGTAGGTTGGAAAAGGAGATTTTATTTTTAATATGTGATTTAATCTTTTTTTAAGATGTAGCACAGTACTACTGCAAATTCTTGTGATCAAGCAGGTGAGAACATAAATGACTATTTAATTTTCTTAAATTTATTGTTTGAGTTTTTTTCAGTCATCACCTACCTGGAACTAATCTTTGCTGTGGTGCTTCAGATATTCCATGGACTGGATAGATCCAGAGTATTCCCTGAATTCCCCCATTCTCTGCTACAGTAACACTGCTTGGAAAATAAGTGAAAAGTATCATTGTGATAGACTGCTGAGAATTTTTTTTCCAAAGTAATCTCGACTTAAGAGTTGTTGGAGAGATGAGACTCCATTTTATTGTATACCGTAATGTTAAACATATGTAAGAAAAATATGAAAAAAATCCAACCAAATCAGAACAGCAATAATTTATATCCACTTAGTTTAGTGTCTTCAAATATTACTGTGTCAGGACATGAGAACATTTGGCCTGATCTGCTCTCTCTTATGTCATGTCTACACTGAAACAAAGTTTATGCAGTCTATACATTATGTAAATATATCCACCAGAGAATCATTATTAGCCCAAATATACTGAAAAATTAGAGGCATCTAAGAGCTTTCATTTGCACAGTATCCATAACTGCACTGGCAGCTACTACTTTACATTTTCTTTAAATAAAGTTAGAAAAGGTAGGTATTGAAACAGATAACATTCCTACTCTAAATCTTCATACTTTGCAGGGTACATTAAAAGCTTATGTAGGACACCTATTGCCCTCAAAATCAGACACCTGATTGCCCTTGGGAGCTACACACAAATATCGGAAGGGGAAAATGATGATAGTATTGAGTATCCTCAACTACTTTGTCTTTTTCTATCAGAATAAATTACCTCTTTAAGTCTTTATTTAATTCAGCAGAATCCTCATAAGGCCAGTATTCACCATTTTCCCTCATTACATGAATTACCACCGCAGCCTCATACAGTTTCATTGTATCTGGCATGAATAATACTGGGATGTCCAGTTTTTCTTTCGGAGCTAATCGGGTTCCTGTAAGACAGAACAGATCGTTCTGGCATTTTGAAAGTTTTGAAAATTATTCATATCATTTTACTGATATATTTTCTTTTTTCTTTTTGATACACTATTTAACATTTTTTCATAGTGTACTGTTCTCACTGTGATAACAAATTTCATTTTACCCTGCTCTTGCTACAGCCAAACCTCATCTTATAGTAGCATTTGTGGCCTAGCTTCCTGTAATAAGGTGCTTTCTGATTCAATGTCCTGAATAGAGGAGTTCACATAAAGTGTTATTTTAGACAGCTACTTACTGATAAAACTTTGTAATGAGACCCAGGGAGACTCTGAAGGCTCAAAACAAAACAAGTATGATTAAGTGAATGTCCCACATTTAATATTCAAAGATTATGTGTAATATATGTAAGCCAATCCCATGATTTTCTAGGGCCTAAGTCAGGTGTTTTGAGCATCTGTGGGTTGCAACAGAAGAGAGTAACACTGCATAAAAAAGACCAATCCAAAAGCAATTGTTCATGTTCAAGACAGAATTGAAATATATTTGAAAGAATTTATGTTATTATTATACAAGCCATGTCTTTTTTGTACAATTTTTCATCTGATTGATTTTGCTGTTTTAAAAAAAATAAACCTATGTTGTCTGTAGTGAAGATGGCCTGATACATTGCATTTTTAAGGGCATTTTTCCAATGCTAGTCTGCCAAGTGTTAGAACATCTACTTTAGGTTGTGTTCCAGCTATTTCAGAAATAAAGTTATAGAAAAATTACAAAAAGTAGAACAAGTAAATCATACAGTCTTATCACTATCAAACTCCTTGCTTTGAAAAGAATTCTTGAAATTTGGTGGAGCTTAAGTCTTGGGGTTAGGGTTTCAGCTTTAATTCTAGCTGTAAAAAAACCTCTTAGTTATGACTAACTACTTCTACATTAAGCTTTGAATCCATTTTTATGATAATTTTTCATGCCTGCTACAATGCATACATGCTAATACAGGTCTATGGGTATCATTCCCTGAGAATGACTGAATCTGCTCCCTGTGATTGCTTCTGCTGATAACCACAGTCTGCTGTGTGTTCAAAACATGTCAGCAGGGAAACTTTATCTTGTGCTCCAAATGTTCATCTTCCTACAGCCTGAGTGGCTTGAGGGTGAAGACCTCAATACTGAGAGCTGTAGCAGAGTGGGTGATAAGAAAATTGTAATGCAGTCTTGGAAAGGCCAAAATATAAAAAAGAGGTGGATGCATGGAAGTTTGGAAATGAAAGTGAACATGTAGGGAAACAGAGTAAAATGATGACAGACAGGAATGGCCAGAAGCAAAAAAGGTCAAATAAGTAACAGCAGGGTGGGAGAGAAGGGTTTGAAAGACAGCTCTCCAAAAAACAGAAAAAAAGTCACGACTCCTCATCTGCACCAATCCTCTGCTAGCATTTAATTATAAAGTCTACTGGACATTGCAACTTCTATTGCTACCTCACAACCTGCTGTTGCTATCATGTATTTCTTCAACACAAACAGCAATGTTGAATAAAGATATCCAAAGTAGCTCGGGTAGATTAACACCATATTTAAATTAATAAATTGCTCTGTCCAGACTAATTACCTTTTTGAAGAATTATAGAATCATAGAATCTTTAAGGTTGGAAAAGACCCTTAAGATCATCGAGTCCAGCCATTAACCTAGCACTGTCAAGTCCACCACTAAACCATGTCTTCGGGCACCATGTCTACCTGTCTTTTAAATACCTCCAGGGATGGAGACTCAACTACTTCCCTGGGCAGCCTGTTCCAATGCCTGACTACCCTTTCGGTGAAGAAGTTTTTCCTAATATCCAACGTAAACTTCCCCTGGCGCAGCTATCCTCATTAAAAATCCATTAAAAATACTAATATCTAGATGAAAAAATAAACTAAATGTCTTCCTTTTTTTCTTTTAATAAAGATTTAAGATTTTTCTTTAGATATTAATCTCTCTATTTGATGCATTATCTATCAAGTACATACCCAAGATTTAAAAGATATGCAATATATATACACATATTGTTGGCCAAAGGGTTTTTTGAAAACCTTTAAAAATTAGCAACTAATTTTTTAATCCAGTATCTGAAATAACTAAGCTGACCACACACATTGTTGCCATACTTCTGAAAACAAGTGAACTAGGATCCATACCTCTGGAAGAGAAGTTAGCTACAGCACTGATGCACTATTCTCCCTCTTGAGAGAAGAGACAACTCTCTACCGTGATTGGCCCACTTTGGGCCTACTGTGGTGTAGTTAAGGCAGAGGCCTGTAATATCTTTAAATTAGAAGTGTATTCTTCAGCATATACTTCCAATTAGATTGTTTTGAATGCAAATACATGCATACCAAAATAGTGTAATCAACAACAGTATGTAAGCACTTTGTAACACCATTATGGCACATCCAATGTATAGGCATTTTAATTAAGTTTATGAGCAATGTGACCACCAATGGGGCAAAGACGTATGAAGTTGCATGTAGGAGGTATCCAGGTAACAGAAGGTGCAAAATGAGGCACAAGGTAAGCAGAAGGGACTGCAAATAGGCAGAACATCCTGCTGAATACACAGGAGGGATGATTAGCAAAAGCAAAACCAAAATAAACAGCACAGGGAGCTGCTGAGATTGCCCTTTGGAGGTGGAGAGGGAAGCATAAAGCATTGGCAATGACCAAGGAAAGATGAAGAAGAAAGTCGACAAGACCACTTCAGTTCCAACTTCTCCCGAGTTGTTCTTCTCTCTCAAGTCTGATCACTTTGACCTCCATGATGAAGAAACATCAAGGACCCAGACCATCACTGCTAACTATATGGCATCAGCTTCATGACATTGTATATTTATTGCTAATTTAAGATATGATTGTTAAGGAATAATACTTTTATACATGTAGTAATAGTGATTAACAGTGTGTAAGAATTACTCATTAGCATGGCATTTATTGTAAACCTTAAATGTAAGGTTTTGTTTTAAAGTTTAAATATGGCCTAATTTGTCAGTCCTCTAACCATTCCCATCACAGAGACCTCTAATTCCTTAACAGTGTATTTATATATGTATATATATAACCACATGCACATTGTGTGTTCTGTGTATATACATAGAGAGAGATCATTAGATATAGTTATACGTGCACACACACATATGCATCTATTCTATTGCAACACTGGGCAAGTCTATCTCTGGTTTCTAGCCATTTCCTTGTCAGGTATTTTCTCTCTTTGGTCTTAGAATCATAGAATAGTTTGGTTTGGAAGGGACCTTTAAAGGTCATCTGGTCCAACCCCCCCTGCAATGAACAGGGACATCTTCAACTAGATCAGGTTGCTCAGAGCCACATCCAGCCTGACCGTGAATGTTGTCCTTCTAGATCCTTGTGGCTGGCTGCTCCTCAAGTTGCTGAAAGGCTGCGAAGGACAGAGGACCTTTTCCCTTCCCTCAAAAATGCAAGAGCAGCTTCAGCTCCCCACTAACCACCTTGTGTTTTTTAAAAACACTTCCCCTGCCTTTTCCCATATGTGTAGGAAAACACCATCCCAGCTCTTTCATCAGTACACCTACTGACACAGCAGACAGTAATATGTACGTGGGCAATTTTAGTACAAATCAGCATGACTGATCAAGTTGCTCCTATTTGTCCGTGGACCTCATGTATTCTGCTGGGAATACCAAGAATGTATTCGCTCTCCGTGCCCTCTACAGCAATGCCTATACACTGCAAATAACAAATTGCTGCTACCTCAGCATCTTATTAATTGCAAAATATCCAAGTAGCTGTTCAAGCTAATGTTTGGTCTCTAGTGTTTTACCAGAATAGCATACTCTGGATGATTTGCAACTTTAAAAAACAAAACAAAACAAAAACAAACAAACAAACAAACAAAAAAACCAAACCCAAACAGAAAACAAACAAACAAATCTTTCCAGAAGTTATAATTTAGAATAGGGTTTTACTAATTTCATTTGCAACTCTTTCAACATATGACAAATAGATCAGACTGTAAAGTTATACTATATATGCATTGCATATACTGTTTGAACTGTAGCTTAATTACGCCTGTTACAGAACATAGTGCCTTGATTTTTAAAATAAATTTTAATACAGAACCTATATGATAGCATTCTGGGTCATTCTGGCAGAAAATTGGTTATTAAAGATCATGAAAAGTCAAATTCTATGTTATCACTGTTTAAAGAGAGTGTGTTCACATTTTTAATAAAAAAATCTTAGTAGAAGCTGTTCATAATGACAGTAATTTTTATATCACTGGGCTTGCTTGCAGCTGTCAACTAACCAACCGATCATTAACTGCTAGTACAGATTTATTTCCTTATGACTTTGCCTAGTTAATAAGATAGAGGAAATAGGCCTAATTGCAAAAACCACATATTGCTTTATGCTTCTTTTTTCTCCTTCCCATTTATAGAATGTGGGACAGCAACTGCTGGCACAACAGACAATAATATCTATGTGGACAACTTTAATACAAATCAGCACTACCAACCAAATTGCTCCTATTTGCCTGCGGACCTCAAGTACTCTGCTAGGGGTACCAAGAACTGATCCCAATGACTGATCCCTTATGTTCATAGAATCATAGAATTGTTAAGGTTGGAAAAGACCCTTAAGATCATTGAGTCCAACCATTAACCTGTCACTGCCAAGTCCACCACTAAACCATGTCCTCAAGCACCACGTCTACCCATCTTTTAAATACCTCCAGGGATGGAGGCTCAACCACTTCCCTGGGCAACCTGTTCCAGTGCCCGACTATGCTTTCGGTGAAGTAGTTTTTCCTAATATCCAAGCTAAACTTCCCCTGGCGCAGCTTGAGGCCATTTCCTCCGCATCCAACAAAGGATGGAGATTCTCCCTGGCCCTTCTTTTGTCGCCGATATATTTGTAAAAACATTTTTTGTTATCTTTAACGGCGGTGGCCAGTTTAATTTCTAGCTGGGCCTTCACCTTTCTAATCTTCTCCCTGCATAACATCCTTGTAGTCCTCCTGAGTCACCTGCCCCTTCTTCCAAAGGCGGTAGGCTCTCCTTTTTTTCCTGAGTTCCAGCCAAAGCTCTCTGTTCAGCCAGGCCGGTCTTCTCCCCCACCTGCTCAACTTACGGCACATGGAGACGGCCTGCTCCTGTGCCTTTAAGGCTTCCTTCTTGAATAACATCCAGCCTTCCTAGACTCCTTTGCCCTTCAGGACTGCCTCCCAAAGGACTCTGTTAACCAGACTCCTAAACAATCCAAAGTTTGCTCTTCTAAAGTTCAGGGTAGTATTCGCGCAAGTTCAGGGTAGTATTCATGCAAGTATTTATACTGCAATGGGTATCCACAAATTCTTCATAAGAAATCCATAGCAAGGCTCTTTTCAGAATAAAGCTGCATCACATTTGGTAAAAAGCTTTGGGCCAGATTTTTATAATACCCTACTTCTATTTCACTGTCCTACAGGCTATTAGGAAACAGTGATACTAGAGTAAGCTCAGCTGACCATTTAAAAGACTGAAGACGTGATTCAAACCAAGGGCTGCAGTTAGAATCAACTGCCTTACAGGGAAGCATGCGGAGATCTGTGTCCTCCTTCATTTCTTTTTTAGGCAACCTGCTTTTAAGCCTTTCCTTGCCTCCAAAGGCGGGGGGAGAGCTCTGATTCTGTAAAAGATTCCTTGGGCACTGCATCCTTTGACACTTGAGCCTAGAACTCAGAACTTAATTAGATAATTAAATCAAAATTAGTATATTTCAAATTCCCTGCTTCACTTCTATGGGCCACTGCACTGTGGTTGAGTTCTGTGTAATTTCTGTGTCAGCCCTAGAAAGCATAGCACTGTGAGAGCTAAAATTAATTAAAGTAATGAAGCAGTGGATCCCCATAGCTGGGATTTTATTTTGCCTCTACAGTAGCTTAGGAAAATGTTTAAGAGCAAGCATCCCAGGCAGTGCCACAATGACAAAACTGTGATGGCAATGAGCAAAATATCCTGCAATATCTTTGAAAAGAATCACCATCTTCTCTTCTAACCTTATCTTAAAGCCATGTATTTTTCATATTAGTAAGGTACTTTGATGGCAGATTTTCTAGATGTTGAAAGGACTATCTCCTTGATGCATTGCTGTTCAGTCTGTAGGATCTCTGAGTGCCTCCCATTGATTGTACCCAAAAGAATGTACTCAGTTCAGATTCCTCTAATTGAAAAAGAGAGATGAGGCAGAGCTCACTATGTCTTGTTGAAGTCTGTTGAGGAATGATTTAAGACTGAGCACTTCCCCCCCCCCACCCCTTGATAATTTCTCCATTAAAATTATTAGTATAGAATCATTTCAGTTAAAACCACAGACGGCCCTGCTAAAATTAGCACTGGCCATATAAATGTCAGCCCAGTATAATCAGGTCTGTTTTCTACCATCATCCTCAGAATCTGGAAAGGGCAACCTCCAAAATATTCACAGACAGCAGCTGTTGCTGGGGAAGGATTGCTAATTCTTTCTCAAGGAACACATCTAGAAAAGGAGGACTGATATCAGGCAGTAAAGAGTGAGATATTGTCAGCACTCCAGTAAGTATCTGAAATACATAATAAAAGTCAGGCCTAGGTATTCTTCATTTATTTTCACCTGCTAGAAGAGATAAAAGCCTGGCTCACATATGAAGACTAAGATTTTTTATAGCAGCTCTTCCAAATGTGGTTCAGTGCTAAATTCCAAGAGTTTAATAAAGAATAGACAGCATTTCTGCCTCAGCTGTTATTAAGGGGGGGGTGTGGGGTGTGTGTGCCATTTTTGTTTGCATATTTTTCTTTCTTTTTTTTTTTTTTTAGTGCTTCAGATGATGCTGCTTGAATTTTTTATTCCCTTTCAGTAAAACATGACCACAATCCCTTGTCATGGGTTCTAATTAACAAACTGTGAAAATGCAGCAGTCTGTGTTAGTTTTGCTACATCAGTATTATAATTAGGCAGTCTCAGTAAGTAAATATGAATAAAATTTTCTGGATTGACAGCCATCACACAACAGCCAACAGCCTCCATCCGTGGAGATACTAAAAACTTGACTGGGCATGGTCCTGGACAACCTGCTTTAGATGTCCCTGCTTGAGCAAGGGAGGGGTTGGATGGACAAGATGATCTCAAGAGGTTCCTTACCACCTAAACAGTTCTTTGATTCTGCAATTCTGTGATCATGATAGCTCACTATGCTTTGTCTTGTTTCTGCTTTTAAGAATACATATTAAATACACTCTTGTTTGCTAAGCCAGATGCAGACACTTATCTCGGTGAACTGCAGGTGATATGAAGAACAGTGTACCTCCTACAAAGGGAAAGGAAGAAGGCAGACCAAGAGATCACCCTGGCTTAAGAATTAGCTTTTGGGTGCACTTGAAAGCAAAGCAGCAGCATACCAGCTATGGAAAGGCAGTCAAATACCCATCAAAGACTACAAGAACGTTGCTAGGGCATGCAGAAATGCAGTCAAGAAGGCTAAGGCTCAGCTAGAACTGAAATTGGCCAAAAATATGAAGCACAACAAGAAAAGGTTCTTCAGATATGAGAGTAGTAAACAGAAGCACAGGGAAGACAGTCTCATTGCTAAACAGTGCAGAGAAACTAGTTACATATAATGCTAACAGGGTGGAGATTCTCACCAAGTTTGCTGATGACACTAAACTGGTGAGGTGGACAGAAGGGAGAGACAACTTCCAGAGAGACTTGGACAGGCTGGAAAAGTGGGCTAGCAAGAACTGCGTGAAGTTCAACAACGACAAGTGCAAGGTCCTGCACCTGGGATGGCATAACCAAAGAGCCCAGTAAAAGCTAGGATCTGATGTGGCCAGGGACCAGCCTTGCTGAAAGGCACCCGGAGGTCCTGGTGGAGAACAAGCTGAACATGAGTCAGCAGTGCACCACTGAAGCAACAAAAGCAAATTGGATCCTGGGCTGCATCCACAAGGGCACTACTAGCAAAGACAGAGATGTGATCATCCCCATCTACTCAGCCCTTCTCAGGCTGCACCTGGAGTACTGTGTCCAGTTTTGGTTCCCACAATTCAAAAAAGATGTGGACAGACTGAAGAGGGTCTGAAGGAGGGCCACAAAGATGATCAAAGGACTGGAGAACCTGCCGTGTGAGGAAAGACTGAAGGAGTTAGATCTTATCACCATGGAGAAGAGAAGAGAAGGCTCAGAGGGGACCTTACCAGAGTTTTCTAGTACTTAAAGGGCAGCTACAACGAGAATAGAGGCTCTTTCTTCACAAGGAGCCACATGGAGAGGACAAGGGGCAATGGGTATGAGTTGCACTGGGAGAGGTTTCATTTTGACCTAAGAAAGAAATTTTTTATAGTGAGAACAATCAATGACTGGAACAACCTCCCCAGGGACATGGTGGAGTTCCTATCACTGGAGATTTTCAAGACATGTCTGGACAGAGTGCTAGATAATCTCTTCTAGGCTCCCTTTTCGATGGAAGGTTGGACCCGATGATCTTTCAAGGTCCCCTCTAACCTGAGCTGTTCTAAGGTTCTATGGCATTTATACAAAAAAGTATTCCAAGATGAATGACTTGCGTCTCCAAGGAAGATATAAAAAAAACTTTACCATCTCAAGACGAAGGTTTGAAGGGCACATGTATTATTAAAATGTCAGCTAGTCATATGTCTTGAACCATATATCAGAAGTTCTGAACATTTTTTCCTGTATCTGAAATTAACCAGGAAGATAATTGGTGGCTCAGTCTTTTGTGTCCTCTCAGACATGAAAAGCAAAATCCATAAATGAAGTATAATTTGATCTAAGTTATGGTTTCTCAGGGCCCATATGTTATGCTAAAGCTCCTGTTTTCATCTTCTCTGGGACAAAGAAAATGGAATGTAATGCACTTCAAGTTAGTTCAACTTATATACAATAAAGTAAGTAAAGGAGTTGATACAATACGGATGCAAAATGCTAAAGGTTAAATTAATCTTATCCTGCTTTTTAATGTTGACATCACCATTGGACTGTGTCCAAGAAGGCTTTTGAATATCTCCAAGGATGGAGACTCCACATCTCTGGGCAACCTGTTGCAGTGCTCAGTCACCCTCACAGTAAAAACAAATATTCCCTTATGCTCAAATGGTAGTTCCTGGGTTTCCTGTCACTGGGCACCACTGAAAAGAACCTGGATCTGTCATTTTTGCACTCTCCCTTCAGGTATTTATATACATTAATAAGATCCCCCCTGAGCTGCTGAGTTCCTTAGTTGAAAAAGTTAAGTCATGAATATGCAGCTCAGATGCTAATAAACAATTTCACAAATGACTGGTTAAAACTTGAGAAGCCGCTTTAAGAAATAAATGGCACAAATAAAGGAATGAATGTTTGAGTCTTTAACTGAAAGGCTTCACATCATCACTATCATAAGCACACAATAAACTGCATTAGATACAGCATGTTTATAAGATTTGTTTGCCATTTTATGAATACAATTTTGTATACTTCTGGCAGAGTCTGGCTTATTTCATTAAGAGATTTAATTTAAAAGAATTTCTTTCTGGTACAAAATAACAGATACAAGTTAAACAATTGCTATTTAGATTAAAATAAATGGATTAAGAACTGTGCTCAGTAATTAAATATGTTGTTTTATTTAATGTAATTTATTTTGTTTTTAAATGAAGCATGTCTAAAAGGCCAAGCATAAAGTTTCCTTTTCATTTATAAAATTATCTTTCTCTAACTAATAGCCTATAGTGCAGTTGCAGCCAAAATCAAAACCATTATTTTGACAGAAGCACCTATTACGTTTATTTATTGTTGAAGTGCAGTAACAACTAAGCTTACAAGGGTTAAGCACACTGAGGGAAAAAATGTTTCTAAGTAAGTACAGTAATTCAATTCTTTGGTGATGACCAAAATAAGAAAAATTACATTTAAGATCTTTAACTCTGAGAAAACTCTAAAAAATACATGTAGCAGAGATCATGAAGATTATTGCTTAATATATTTCAGAACGTCTCCATCACTTCCATATTACATTTGATTATCAAATTTGGTGTAAGAATGTTCTGCAGTAGTACAGAAATTACGTAACCCCCTAAACTGGTTTATCACACAACATCCCCCTTATCTCCGAAACTCTGGTACCTGCAACTTTGACTTTGGGTAGGTGTTAAAGACTTATTAAATCTAAAAAAAAAAAAAAAAAATCGCCTGGCATTCATATACATGCCACATTCAATTATATTTTCCATCTCTACTGTTATCTTATGCATTTGTCTTTACAGCATGGGATATCTTTGCAATTTCCCTTCAGAGGTGCCTTGATGATGGACTTTGGGTTCACATTACAGAAATCCAGTTGGCCAGCACATAAGGAAAGACACATCTGAATGGTAGGAGATGAGAACAGTAAGAAAGCAAGGTTGAACACCAGTACAGAGCAACACGTAAGACACACGTCGGAGAAGGAAAATTATTGTAAAGACAGGGAATAGTGAGCAATAGGACTGGAAAAACAAACAAACAAAACACCTGAGGGACCAGAAAAAGGATAACAGACAGTAACCTGCAAAATGATGCTATGGCAGAGAGTACAATGAGTGGAGGAGGCCAGACTGCATTATATGGAAGCCATTTGGCAGAGGGAATGCCAAATAGATAAGCGTAAGGACTGAAGAAGAATAATCAGGAATGAAAGTATTAAAAGTTTTCTAATTATCTTATGGTCCAACACTTTTTCTAAAACTTTATGGTGGACTGGCAGTTTCTCTTGCTTTTTCCTTCCAAATCTATTTTTTTCCTCCAATAATCTGATAGATAGTAGATCTACCCCATCTTCCTTTGACCATTTTATACATTTGAAAATGTTTATCATCCTTATTTCCCTGACGACAACTTTAAGTTGATAAAATTTTGTGAGGTCTTCCAGGCACCCAAAATCTAAAGGTCTGCAGTACAGTAATGTCCTAGATCCAAAGTCACAGAAAGCAGGAAGCATACTGCAAAGTCAAAGGAAAAAATGCAAAATCTCTTCTACATCAGCACTGTAAAAGATTTATCAATAGACCTTTTCTCTGAATGATTCTATTTGTGACACATTAAAAAACAGGCAAGTAAAAACTCAGTTACATTAGGTCAATTGGTCCTTCCTTAACTAAATTTTCATTTTATTTCTGCACACATTTAAATATAATTCTGATGGTCTCAAGAGAGATTAATTGATAAACAATGACATAGAAGAAAGACCAGAAACACAGTGTGGGTGGAGAGGGATTGCTGAGGTGAGTGGAGGGGAGAAATAGTCATATTTTTTAGAACTGGGATCTTACATGTTCTGCCCGACTGTGGTAATGGGAAAACTATGGCCTACTCAACCTCTCTCCCTCTGTACTACAGTGAATGTAACAAAACAGTCTACCAGCACTTGATAAGCTGCCTAAAATTTTAACAAAAAATAGAAAATAACCACACAAATATTTTGAAAATGCAAGAGCCGCACAAGAAATGTCCTATGCTTTGTAAACAAGCGTGACTTTCTTTTTCATGCCCAGCCACCAAAAAAACCAAACTTTATCCTTTCTCTCATAACAAAAGTTAGTGTTACCTTAAGATAAAGTACTAGCAAGTAAATTAAGACTATGACAGCTTCCCCTTTTCTTAATCTTTTTCTAGACCCAAACACACACAAAAATGTCTTGAGTCCATGGTTGAAAGGAAACTATAATTGCTTCAGTTCAGGAGTAATTGAATTTTTGACATATGTCAAATATCTGATTATTTTTGACAGATATATTTTTACTTTCATTTTAAACTTTTCTTGGATATACGTATCTCTTAGTCCAATCTCTGAAAGCAGAGTCAAGTTCTGAAGCTATGGCACATTTTAATCAAAATCTGCAAAGTGTTGTGAAATCAGTAATGACACTGGTGCTGTTACATCCTTCCACTTTTTATATACAACCCAAAATTGTACTCCTTGTTACAAGTTTCCAGGAGACATATCACACTTCATACAGCAGACAGTAACTGGAAACATATATATCTATGTCTCCAACTGACTCTTGTAAGTGAATGGGATAGAATGATTACTTAGCATTTTGCCTTTTCCAAAGTTTTTTCCTTGACATAGTTTATAAACTTTTGAAACAGCTAGTTTAGCTGTTATTCTCTGCTGTGAGTCACATATATATATTTCCTGAGTTATGCATTTTCATAGTCTTAATGTTTATACTCTTCATCATTTGAGGTTTACAGGTTTCTGTAGTAAGGTGGAATTGAGCTCTACACTGGTTTTTTGCTTTCTGAGTACTCAAGAAAACAAAGTTGGTAAGAAGAATCCCTCTTGAAAAGTAACTTTTGCTCATTAATTTGACTTGTGTCATAAAACAGTAGTTCTGTGAATGACAGAACCCACAATATGCTACATATATTTCATAGCTAAATACTTCCCATAGTAGGAATATAGTTTCTACTGGAGGGAACACTTCTGTAGTCCAGTAAATATGGTTTCTTTCCATTACTATTAAAAGGCTTTTTAGTGGCCTTATAAGGCTGGGTCCAAGGATTTGACTGACATTTGTCTTGATATGAGTTGATTTTAGCTTCTTTTATTTATGATAGCAATTGTTTAGCAGTCAGGTTTGGTTTATGATATTTTGAGTTTATAGAAATATGAGTAAACATCTGTGCAGACTGAATTATCTATGAAACTAGAATAAAAAAATGGTTTGCAAGAGTGTAAACACAGGATGATACCAGATGTCCAATACTGTAAACGCAAATCACAACAGCCACTACAGGAATACAATCTTGTTAAACCAGTTTAGATAAAGCAGAGAATAGAAAACTGAATAATTGAGAACCAGTAAAGAGAAAGTTCACTTATGCAGACTGTGTTAAGGTAATGCATAAAAATAAATCCAGCCAGATCCCAAAACTGTTGAGGAAGGAACACTTTACTAGCCCTCCGAGCAAAGAAGTTGGGGTATTGACAGCTCTCTGACATCCCCATCCAGTCTCTGCACCTGGGGAAGACTGATGCTGTCAAGATTAAGACCCAGAGGGAGACCAGAAGGATGAGCATTACACCAGAAAAAAAGGGTAGATACTAGGAAAGCTTTTCTGTGTAACAATTTTAACCATGTTAACAGAGGCTTTTCTGTATTATTGTTGACCATGAATGGTAGTGTTATTGTAACTGGACTAACAATAACTTTTATTAGCCTGTCAAATTAGACAAACAAGAATTTTTTTGCTCCACTACTGTACCCCTTTTGCCCACTGTGTTTTGTGCGCAACATCCTAAAACCCAATATGTGGCAATGCCAGCCTCTATGTTAACCCCTGAAACTTGTCAGCAGATAATCTCTAGATTCAAACATTCTGAAGAAATTAGCTACATCTATTATTCAGCCTGAAAAAAAATCAGGCTTAAATGAAAATATATGGTCCAACTCCTACCTACAAAGCAGAAAAGCAAATAAAATACAAAAGACAATTCTAGATTACTTGCATTTCACTCAAAATCCTTAGACAGAACAATGGTTTTTAGGGCTGGGGGTTCAGCCTTTACATGAACTATTCTAAAATTTGTCCCCTTAACTGAAACTTTTCTCCTACTCACAGCTTTGTAGATTGAATGTCTTTTTCCTTGTCTTTACAGGTAAAATATTCAAAAGTTAACCAGAATATTGCTGCAATGTAACTGAAATATTTGGGTTTTGGCCAGGAGCTGGTATCTTCAGAGAATATCCTCAAGGCGTGAGACCTCTATCACCCTCAAGTTACTTCTCTCTATAGAAGTTTTGTTTCACAATTTTGTTTAGTTTCTTTCTCTCAGACAGCAAAATAAACATTTCAAAAACCTTTTTTCTACTGTGTTTTATATGCTACACATACAAAGTAATATCAGCTGCAAAACAGATCTGGTTTTGCTTATTTGGTTTTAGGTGTATCATGGACTTTCCACGGAAAGAGCATATGATGCATTAACAACAACAGCAATAGATAACTTGGTACTTAAACCAAGCAGTCTTGTCTTCCTAACGCTAGCTCTGAGTTCAAGATGTATCTTGTGGCATAATGCAAGTGAAAAAGAAAAAATAAAAACCATGCACTCTGAAAACAAGGTTTCAGGACTCAATTGATACAACTTTATGTAGGAAAAGAAAATCCCTCAGAGACAACAAAGAACCTTCATTTCTTTTACATTTATTAGCAAGTCATTTTGATTACTTCCTTGGTCCAGGACAAAATGAGGTCAAATAATGGCCTGGATGTCACTGCTTTTGGATTTTATTATAGTTTTAGGAGTGAGCACTGATTTAACTGCATCCTCATACAGAGGTCAGCAATCATATATCCAGGATGACGATTTAAAGAATACATCTTATGTTGTGACGGTGATCATCGTTGTCATGCAAAACCTGCTCCAGAGTTTATCAAGACTACCACAGAACAGTAATTTGTTCCTAGAGGAAGTAAACAAAAAAACACCAGCAATATCCTCTAGCAAGAAACTATGTTGAGCTGTCAAGTGCTTTTCTACTTCACAGACATTTTGGATTTTTATGGCCAATCTGGTAATTCACACTGACTTGTTCTTTTTTTCAACAAGTAATGCTTTCTGACAGAACCCATGCATACTGTATTTGTCTTAGGCCCATAGGTCTCAAACTACAAAATAATTTATTTTTTCAAACTCTGAAAATTCTCTTGCCTACACAATATCATCTTTTATTGTCAGTGTGGTCTGACGTGCTGTTTATGTACATCTCTGCTGCTCAGTCATTATACCACGTAAGGACACATCAGTTTAGATATATGTTCAGAAATATCTTAACCCTACTGCAAAGATCTGGGACATGTTGGATCAGTCAATGTGGTACATAGCTACTCACTTGTCAGACTCAGGAATAGATACAGATCATATTTAAATTTTATTAAGACTTCATTAAAGTCTCATGATATTTTATCCCCTGAATTCCTGAGGTTAATATGAGATCTTTATTACGATTCTCCTGCTTTTCTGAGGGGTAGTTGAAATGTGGCATGAGTTTCCAGCCTTAAAGACAATCAGCAGTTCTTGGTTGGGAATTGTACATTGCTTCCTGTTGTGTGAACAAGGTTAAAATCAACTCTGGAGTCCTAATTTAGAGCTAATTGTAGTGGGTATTCCAAAAATCCAATAAATACATGAGTTGGTGGCCTCATAAATTCAGAGAGGAATATAGAGGAATACGCTTGGGGACCTCCAGAAAAAGAAGAAAAGAACGAAATGCTTAGAAGCAGATATGTAGGAAATCAACTGGACTGGAAAGACTTGCTGTGGTAGGAGATTAAAAAAATCAAATAAAGTCCCCCTGTGGAGAGAGAGATGTCGTTAAAAATGGATATTACTATTAAGATATTCTGGAAGGGATCAAGGACCCAAATTACTTGACAGTGTCAGGATGATTCTGAGTCGTACTGACATAGAAGACAGGCTTTGGATGACTCAATGGTAAACAGGAGCTGCAGTTTTTCTGAGCAGAGGTGGCTGCTGCAGATCCTGTACATCTGAGTGAATCCAGAAATGGAAATCATATGTAATCCACAACTCAGCAGGCAAGATGACTACCAACATCAACATTTTCATATGAAATACAAAACAAATGTCTACAATTTAGCTTTTACTTATTTTTTGCACAAGCTTCTAATTTTTAGTTCTGAGTAAGAGACAAGTTATTTTTGTTTTGATTCAGGAAGGAAGAAAACAGATCATCATTGCTGATTCTTTTTTAAAACTTAGTTAAAATACAGTAGTGGATAAAACTACATGAAAACAATACCTTTCTGGAATAGGAAGGAGACATTTTAGGTCAGTTACTGTAACTTTCACTGACAATAACTTGTGGTGAGATAACTGGGAACAAAAATTTTCATGGACGCGACTTAATCAATTAGGATTATCCATTTTAAATCTGTCAAAACGAGAAGCAGCCAGCCTTCAAATCTAAGGCATTTTCCTTTTCCATATGGTTGAGAACAGTCTCTAAAGCAGCTCAAGCCATAAGTGTATTGCAGTCAAACACTGAATAAATGCAGGGACAAAAGGTTTTCCCAATAGTTGTTTGTCATAAGTGTCAACTGAAGAAAAGGTGGAGGAAAAAATCCTTGTGTATAAAGATGACAGTGAACAGAGCTTCACAAACTGTCATTTGGTATCAACTTAAAGAAAAAAAATGAAAAGTTTTATTTTCTGATATATGGCAGCAAGGAGTTGGAGAAAAGGCTAGAAAAGAGTTCAAAAAAATTAGTAGTTAATTTTTCCTACAATCTATAGCTTTTTTCTGAGGGAATATATTGGATGTCCAAATTTAATTTAATTATTAGACATCTTCCTTTTGTATAAAGACAAAGAAAATGGTGATTCTTTAGAGGCAACAGACTGCAATGGTTACTTGTAAAGAAAAGAAAACTTGTACAGTCTATATCTATTGAAAGTGCTTGATTTCCTGCCCCTGCTTTCATCCTGAAGTAGTAAAAAAATAAGTAAAATAATATAATAGAACTTCTGAAATTTCAAAGTATTGTTTTCCATTTTTCATTGAACAAATGCAAGCATGTTTAAAGAATATTTACTTATCCAGAACTCTGCAGAGATTTTTTTCATTTCTTCACTGCTAAACATTTCAGTCATTGTGATCATCCAACTTGACCTAAATACACAGGATTTCTCAGAACTCATTCTCAATAACTCTTCTTGAACAAGAGAATTTAATTAGAAAAAACACATCCAATTGATTTAAAATTTGCCAGTGATGGTGAATCCTCCACATTTCTTTGAGAATTGTTCTGCGAATTGATTAAGCTCATTTTTAAGAACATATTTCATTTTGTATTTGGCTACTGAATAACATTGACTTGGTTTCAGCCCCTGCTTTTTCCTGTGAGAGTGAACACTCTTCATTACAAACATTCTGGTTTTTATTGAGGTAGAATAAACGAATCGCCACCAAAATTCTCTTTGGTCAGCTAAATAATTTGGGATCACTGAATCTCTCAGTCTCATCTTGAATCACTTAAACATGCTTGTATTGCAAAAATGAACAACACCTGTAGAAGGCAACACAGGCTAACTAACATTGTATATCAAGTGGAGGAACTCTATAAGTAAAGGCAGAGGTACCAAAAAGTAGGGAAAAAAGCATTTCCATTAAATTCAGAGTTGGGAGACTTAGGTAAATCTGTGGATACAATAAACAAAAATAACATAAAAATTCATTCTTAATTTGGAAAAGGGACAAATCAATAAAAAGAAAAGACTAATAGGATAGAGTTGGTGATTTTACACTTGAAGAGATGTAAAGCAAGCTGGAGAGATAAGGATCATCCGAAATTTCCTCAAGAGCTGCTGACATGCTATTATATTGTGTATTGTGGTCTTGTGCTATTGTGTGTGATAAAACTGAATTGCTTGTTTCTGCATGTAGAAAACTTAATGTGTTATTCATACAGGTCTGAATAACAGTTCTTTTCAACAATAAACTTCTTATTTTCCTGTTTATTAGAAAAGAGAAAATTGTATACAATGGCTAGAAAAAAGGAACTGTAACAGCCTCTAACTGGACTGCATACAATTCAGTTTGTGGTTTCTGTTGGTTGTCTGTAGCAGAGGTAGTAAAAATGGCAGCAAACCTCAGGGATTAGTTTACATTATTGGTATTCATTGTGAAAAAGGCAGTACTACCTGCAATTAATAGATATCAATTTTTATGGGCTATTAACCATTGTTTTATCTTAATATTTATGATGAAGGAGAAAAAGATTTAATTTATCAGGGATTTTCAGTGCTTGTGAAGCAATCAGATAAAAGTTAGACAATTCAACATTAAAAGTTGTTGCAGTACTATAGTTTTCTCTTCAATGTACAAAACAAGGATATTTAACATTTTTATAACACAAGCAGGCAAACAAGGCAACCACAAAACATCATTTGCATTTAATAAGCTCATCTATTACAAAAAACACTCATATGTTAACTACACTAAATTTCACACCTTAAAGAGGAAGTTAATAGTTCCAATTTATAGATATAAGAAACTGAGTCACATCAGGAAGTTTCATGGACTTCTTGACAGTTGTGTGGAATAGTTTGCATTCTAAGCCTTCCTTTAGACCTTTGTAGAAAAATTATTTCCCAAATGCTTCACCAAACAATTATGAGATAAGAGGATCTACTTACCTTTCGAGCTTCTAGACTTTATTTTGAGACAGTCACAGCTTTAGTATAGGAAAGCTTTAGTACACCTATACTTCTGTTTCTCTGGGTTAAAACGAATACAATGCTAAATACCTTCCCTCAAGTAAGTGGAGATTTGTGAAAATAAAATTATCAAGTATCTTAACGACATGTGAGGGTTGGAAGTACTTAAGTATCAGTACACTTGCATTACCTACTTAATTTTTTAAAGGTTATAACTATTTTTGCAAATACAGGTTTTACCTAAAGTAGCATATTAACAGTAATATCAGAAGTGTCAAATCCTTGGGCGGAAACCATTGCATGGTAAAACTAAATTCTAGCAAGAAGAGTCACAGAAAGTCAAACACTTTTCCAACTTTGCTTTCATGAGCCTTTAAATATGTTGTCATCTCAAAAGATGTTATTACCTTGCAAAGAATTAAGTTCAATTTCCCTCCACGCAGCAGAAGATGATACTAGGCTAAGTGACTATGAATGTAAGAAAGCACCTTGTGTATGTTGTTAGCATGAACTCGGATGTCCAATGAAGAATTTTGCGTTGCATGCTTCAATGTTTGTGAGATATTACTGCTTGTAATAGTAAAAGTCACAATTCAAACACTTTTCATCTAACTGTAACATAAGTTTATGTTCTGCATTTCCCTAAGCATACCCAAATTATGTCCTATACCTAATATCAAAATCCCCTCTGTTGCTTTATATACTATGATTTATGAGCAGGATAAGCAGCACATTAAAATAGATCCAAAGACTGAGTTACAGTTAAAGCATGTCCTCCTCTTTCACACACAGCAAACACAGCAGTAGTGCCCACATTCAGTTTTTCCTGGGTTGGTTTTGCTTTTGGGTGGGTTTTTTTAGCTTGGTATCAGTGATGCATTTAAAGCAATAAACCTAAATATTATTGCAAGATGCAAGATCATCATTAATGTTGATGATTGAAGGTATCAACCTGATCTTCATGTAAACAGGAAGGGTTTCAGCATAAATACTGTGAAAGCTGAAAATAAGGTCCTGCATGCATCATAAAAGGTAGAAGAAAAATCAGTTTTTACTGAGACTTATATGAAGAGGCAAGAGGTACCAGTGATATGCATTCTTTTTGCAAATACACTCAGGCAGGTACAATCCCAGTGTCTTTATCAAGCCAAAATAGACCCTGCCTAATCATTCAGGCTTTGTGGCAGAAAAGTAAATCAGGGAATCCAATTCCCACTGGTAACTGAAAGATATCAATTTTTAATGAGAATGTGAATAATTTATTATCTCCCCCATAAAAAAATATTTTGAATAATTTGTTAATCTTAGTAATAGTATGACAAAATATCTAGGGAAGAGAATTAAAGCAGAGGAGTACTAAGGATATAATGTTCATTTTAATTAAATTATTCCTCCCCTACAGAGAACAGTTTTAAAGACCACATTTGTCAAGAACTGGAGCTACAGTACTATTGATCCAGGTTATATGTTGTGAACAAGGAGAAATATATGATTTTGAGGTGAACATATACATATTGGCATAGTAAAGTATTTATCAAAATAATTAAACACACAAATAATCCCACCTCAATTCACACCACAGCAATTAGAATACATGCCTAACATACACATTTACATTTCCTGTAATTTCAGTGCAATTGAAGCAGATGTTTAAATTTAAATTCTTTGTTATTTAGGGATTGCCTTACATACCTGAAATTAAACATACTCAAATATGCTACTGAATCAATCAGTCATAACTGAACAAACCAAATGCATCTTTCCCTATCATGAATAATTTGACTTCTCAATGCAACTGTTAGCAGCTATTATTTCAATTAATCACATACCCTACCACAGAACCAAATATGTTATTTAAGTGTGCACAAAACTTATTATGGGATGTTTAGGGGAGAGAACACAGGAGGGAAAAGATCAAAGTGGATGAGGGAGGAGCAAGCATAGGAGAATAAAGGTAAAAGAGGATAAAAGATGCCAGTCATGTAAGCAGGTGCTGGCCAGCAAAGCTGTCTGACAACACTTCAGGTTTGATCACTATCCTAGACTGTTATTAAATCCTATGTCTATCTTCTGTCTAAGTACACTCTCTATTCTGAGCCTCTGTGTGAGGCAGCCACTAGCAAAGTTCAAACTGGACTAGCCAGCAAGCAGGATGAGGCCTCAGTGCCAGCTACTGGAGAGACTAAGTCTAAGACAAGTCACTGGAGAGAAGAGTGTTTTGTGTGGGTGGTTGGGTGTCAGCTGCTACCTAATATCAAGTCAGACTAGTCAGCAAGTAGCAGGAGACCAGCATCTGGAAAGACCCAGGGTCAGCACCAGCGACTGGGTAAAGGGTCTACGGAGTGAGCACACATACAGGACAGACTTAAATCTGTGCTACTATTCAAGAGACCAGCAGACATGCATTTGTGAGCTGAGTGAGCAAATGTATGTGTATGTTCTGCTAGCGAACTTTGAGCTGGACTAGCCAGCAAGTAGGAGCAGACCAGCATCCAGAAAGACCCAAGGTCTGAGCCAGCACCTGGATAATGAGCCCAGGAGACAGACACAAATACTGGAGAAAGTAAATTAATTAATAAAAATTAAAAGCCCGTGCTAATATTCAAAAGATCTCTGGGGGTGTTAGTGCATAAATAGTTTGAGGGGGTGTGTATGCACCTCCAGTGCAGTTCAATCTTAATCAGCCAAACACCAGCAACTGCACCAGTCTGCCCATGCTGTTCATATTTACGTGAGTGCTGATTTTTTTTATGGGTGTGCTGGTAAAGGCACTGCTCTCTGGGTTGATCTGAGTGGTTGGCTATGTTCGTACTGTGCGTGTGTGTGTGTGCGCGCGTGCGTCTGCTGGTCTGTCTGCAGGAGTAGCTGCTCAGCCTGGCTGCTGGGCAGGCAGGAGAAGCCCCTGGCTCAAATTCGGCTCCAGCAGAAGGGGGAAGAGAATCCTTTGTGGTCCCAAAGTCCGCTGGATTCTTATCTCTCACAGTCTGAGGTTCACACTGGTTTTAAGCATAGTAAGCCTTTCACTACATCATAGGCCCACTTAAATGTTAAACCTCCTTATTCAGCAAGATTTTTTTTCTGCTACTGGCAACAACTTTAGATCTCGCTGTCATGTATATTGCTAAACTAAAGCCCAGCCAACACTGACTCCACCAAGAAGTAGAAAATATATATCTGCATGCCCAGCACACTCTGACAGCTTTCCTAACGAATTCAAACAACTAGTCCTGAGGACTTAGTGACTAAACTAAAAAGGAAAAAAATAACCAACTTTCCTTTCTATTCCTTGCTGACTGCAATTCAGATTGAGATTTCATTACATTTTTGGAAAGCAACAGAAATATGTATCTATCGATGGGCTGTCAAATAGAATTACAGGTACAGAAGGTAGACAAAAGAATTTATAGAGCTCTGGAAAATGTGTAGAAGCAAGGTTAATTGTTTGGCAGGATAATTATGGAATTATTTGTTTGTATAAGTTTGACTTGTGTGATTGGGTTTTACACAAATAAGAGATAAAAAAAGGGACACTCCCGTGTAACATACCAGGGTCTGTGCTACATTACACGAAATTCCAAAAGAGACTCCAGGAACATCCTTGTTGTTCACGGTCCCTCAATATAGCAGTCACACAGAGTACCAAGGGTTTGCAAAAAAGTCTTACGGTTGTTTTCTAAATACCTGTGCCCAGGACTCCTCACACTGGTACTGGAGCCTGGGCTTCTAAGAACATTTGATGTTACTTCGGATGAGAAAAAAAGGGTCAGAGCAGGGATCATCATACTGAAATAGATATATAGAAAGCTTAACACTTGGGAAATAAAACTTTTAAAATGGAGGTGAAGTACACAATGCTCCTGCAGGCCAGTTAAATCAAATTCTGATTCAGAAAAATCTTAAGGGTTCACTGACTTTAAAGTGTGAGCCACGATACTGAGAAAAATTGTTACCCTTGTGGGTGAAGATTGTTGTTTAGCTACTGAATGCATACTATATATGGAATTTGACATTCCCTTAGCTTTTGTCTTATATTTGTGACCCATTTTTCATTGACCAAAAGAAAAAAAGAAAAAAAATCAATGAAAACATTTTACAAAAAAGCTCTAGAAAAACTCAGTGTAGGAAAAAAATGACCATTAATTCAACACTGTAATTATCAAGCACTCTTAAGGCATAAAACTTCAAGGTTGAAAGCTCAGTTTCAATACTGCCTTCTAGCACTTATGCTTTAAAATAATATCTGTGCCCCAGACAGTTACTTAATAAGATAAGTTTAAATTGTCTTTTCTCTCCTGGACAGAATATAGTAATTAAAACAACAACAAAAGAAAACATTAAAGTTCAAACCAACCAGCTCTTCTTCCCTCAACCCCTCAGACCACCTTGTGAAAAACATCGTTTTATCATGATCTTCCATCTCCAGAAGTTCTTACACAAAAGGTTCAATTTCTCTCTTACGCATACCTCCAAATTTAAAAATACAATATGTTAAGGTAATGTTTTCAAGAACTCTATAATGGTTTTCAGCCTCTTCTTTAGGAAAAAAAATCTATGTAATTGTTCCACCATTCCATACATTTCACTATTAATATCAATATCAGTAGGGTGAGGGGTTTTTGTTTGTCTGTTTTTTAGTCTTCTGTCCACTTTCAGTGAAGTTAGACATGGATCTCCAACATTGCACCAACGCTTTCTGAAACTCAACAGCTGAACAGACAAGGAAAGTCAACTTAGAAACTTCAATGAAGAAACGCTACAGCAGACTCAACAGTCGTAGTTCTCAATCGGGAAATTACTAGCTAGTTTAGAGAAGGGGGGAAACTTTGTCTTTAGTGTATATTTGGGGTGGAGTATGGACATGGAAGGGTCTTGCACAGATTAATTCATGGGAGACAGAGACATGCTGTGATTATTCCAAGAGCAGAGGACAGTGAAAATGGATATAAGACAGAAGCCTAGAAAATCAAGCTTCTTTAGTTCTGCTGCTCAAGAAACAACTCTTTGATACTGCTGGCAATTTCCCCACTGTGTATGTGTGGCTGGAAACAAAAGATTAGTGCAGATAATTTTTTACAGCCAATTTAGAACTAGGCACGGATTTACTGATTAATTTATAGGATGAAACAAAGCTGTGTCTCTGGAGTTTTCACTGGGTTTATTACCTAAACAGGTGAAGAATAGAAGCAAGAACCAGGAAAAGGAGAGGGGAGGAAGTAAGTAGTTCTGTCTTATTGAAGGACACATTCTGGCTCCATCTTGTCCGTCCACAGCTGTTATCAAATAGATTAGCAGCAATACGCTATTCTAAGTCAGAATTAATCATCTTTTCATTTTCTATCTCTATTGAAATTGAAGGAGATAATTTCTTATCAAGTTCTAAAACACAGTAGATACTTTTAAATAGAGAAATAGGTTAAGATAATGTGAAATAACAGCCTCCCCTGAGACTGATTTGCATAGTTTAAATGCTCTAAAGTGCTGTACTCTGGATGTTCAGTAACAAATGATGAGATTCTGATGAAACCTACTGCATGGCCTACCTTAAATCCGTGAGGCAATTATAGCTGGAAAATCTGTTTTCCATGATAAATCCACATGGGAAGTCTTATGTGGATTTGCAGGAGACTATGCAAAAGACGGGTTTCTGATATCTTCTCTTCTTTTATTTGCATTCAAAATATCTTTTTTCCTCTCCTTTTGCAACATCAGGAGAGTGTGCTGAAGGAGATAAATCATTTCCTTATATAGTCAAGGGAATGTACTGTTCTACTCCTTCAATTCAAGTGATTGTTTTTAAAAGAACAGTAACAGAGACTTTCTGCTGCCTTTCACTTCATAAACTTTAAGTTATTTCAGTAAAACAGTTGCCTGGATTTGCAAAAACACATAAAGATATCTCCACACCATATAATTTGCAAAGAAAGTAAAACTCAAAGATAAAAAGAGTGCATATAACAGGCCCTATAAATATATCTAAAATATGGCCTGAAGACATTCCAGAAAAGTACAAAGAATAATCTGTAAGTTTTATTGTTCATTATATTATAATATTTCATGTTTTGGTGCACCAATATACCAAGCACACCTGTTTCAGTGCTGAAAAGCATATAATTCATTAATTCTATAATGCAAAGATACATCCCGTGTCTCACTGAGAATACTGGCCATATTAATACCTAGCCTAGCAGCATGTTAGTCCTAGTTATTTACCGCATGTATTAGCCAATAAAACAAAGCAGTGTATTCTAAAATTGCATAAATCCCACTTGCAAATTCTCTTTGTGCACAGCAAAAGATGCCCACCCCAAAAAGTGATCCAGTAAGGAAAGAATCTCATAACTCCAAGGTGGAGGACAGGTAGGTCTCTCACTCAAAGGACAATTTCAGTGAAGACGGTATCACAATATTCTCGTGAAGCTCCTGGTTGACAGACCACCAGCTCTATGGAACCTCCATCAGTCAGGGACAATCCACTAATGTACAATGGGATAGGGCCTGTCAGGAAACCTTTCTCTGACAGACTGGTTCTGAGGACATGTGGCCCATAAATTTTTCTATTAGGTATCCAACAGCCAGTAACTGTGCATCTAGACGCAGTCTGCAATCAGCCAGCCACTGGCCTACATTCATAGTAACATAGCAGAACTGGAGCTAAACCTGTCTTTGTGCACTGAATTGATCTAGAAGTTAATCCTGGACCCCACGCAGGAAACCAGCCCTAACAGCATCTCAGAAGCAGGAACAGAAGAAGCAGCAGGGTAAAAAATGGGGACACTAAAAGGCAAAACCTAATCTATCAAACTGTGTCCTTTCCCAAAAAAGAGAGACAGTAGAGTAGAAAGAAGAGTTGCAGTCCTGTGAGCTGAATGTACCTGCAGCTTGAGGAACAGTACCATTGGGAGCCACTGATGGTTGCTTCAGAAGACTGCCTGCCTGCTCCTTGCCTTCAGTCCTTTCTGACCTCATTTCTTCTCCATCTATGATGAAGCCAACCTACCAGTCTCATGGTCCTAAACATGAAAAGCCTTCTGCATAAATGGTACGCACTCCTGAAACAGTTAACATACCCATGACACAGCATGTTGTAGAGCTATTTGGTCAGTAAAAGAGCCAGCAGGGGAAGAGAAAACTCAAACCAACAACCTCATCCCTAAGTTTCAGAGCAGCCCAGGTTCAATTCAAACTGCTCTACCTAGTTTTACATAATTTTCAAGTTGTTTTCCTAAATTAGGTGTTCAAATTCAGTATTATTTATTGTGACCACTACACAATAGGTAATCTATCTCTCTACACTCAAGTTTAAAATCTTCCTCACAAATAAATCCAGACTAGAAGCTACTTACACTATCTAGAAGATGTTCAAGAAAATCTAAATCAAGAATCATGAACTTTGTTTTTCATATGCTGGCATCTGCACCATGGGCATCAGAGGTCACTCTCACTGACAGAGGCAACTTTTGACTTGATACTAGGCTGTATACTTCCTGAATGAATCTTGTGTAGCACAAGTAATTAATGTACCACAGCTTATGAACCATTCATGTGAATAGTATATCTGTTGAACAGTTTTGCTCAAAAAAGTAAAACTTGATAGTTTCAAAGGTGAAAATTCAGGGAAGACAATAACATCAATGAAAGAAAATCAAAACTAAAGAGAAGTAGTAAAAGTTCATCACAAAGAATGAAGACTTGAATAGATAAAACAGGAAAATGCTTAGACTAAGGAAGTTCAAAGGAAATCTGGCACCTGAATCCTCCAGCATTTCAATGGAACTCTAATCCCTTCAGTTTCCCTGTGAAAATGTGTACTGAAAAGAAGGAAATGTTGAATCTAAAACCCTGAAAAGAAGGAAAAAAGTGAATCTCCTAATTATCCTAACATTTCATTTTGGTTTGCAGTGAGGTCTCAACACGTGTGTGTGTGTCTTTCTTCTCTAGTTAATTTCATTACTAATAACTTTTTACGAAGCTAAAAATAGAATAGTATTGTGTATGTACCTGGTTGTTCAGTCTTTTTATTGCTTGAATGTCCCTTTCCTACAGAATCCATTATATGAATATTGACTACTTCCTAACACAACCTCTGATGTAAGTTATAAAGTGTAAAATTATTTCTGCTTGTTGTGAGTGACCAAACCATGGTCACAGAATGCAGTTAAACCATGCAAGGGTGATAATGAAAGCATTATAAAAGAGACAGAGACAGAGTCTTCCTAGGAACTAAGACAACCAGGAAAATCAAGTATGTTAGTTTCATTGGTTTTCAGTCTTTGAAAGCAATCACACGAAGAAAAAAAAAAAAAAAAAAAAAATTGTGCACGCAGAATTACTGAAAGAAAAAAGCAGATGCAAATAAGTACAGAATTAAAAAATGAAGTCTTGAAATCTAACATTTTAGGGAAATGGCCTGAGGACCTGAACAAAATTTATGCCATTTCTTAGGTGAAATTAGTTTAAAAGCCCAATTATCCATAATCATAGTGGACTGTACATGACATAAAAAGTACGCTAAAATGCTTCCTCAAATATTGTTGAATAAAATATGAAACTATAATAGTAACATGCTTCCAAAGCGCATACACAGAATTTTAATATCTCAAATTTGATTGCTATCAAAGTGGTTTAACACTGCAGGCAGCTTTTTGGAAAATGTCTCCCTAACAGTGTATACATTTATCAAATATATTTTATCTTTCCTTCCTAAGTGCTTGAGAAAGTTAATAAATACATGTATTTTACACTAAAGCAAAGTTAGAAGGCAAAATTAAATAGTTAATCATAGAGATCTCAGTAAAAAGGGAAAAGAGATGAACACAAAACAGGTGACGTGACAGCTTTAAAATACAGAAGTTTCTAAATATAAAACTTGTGTTGAAATGTGGAGAGAGATATCTAAAAAAACTAGGTTCAGCTAACTGCCCTGTTTACTGTTCTTGTTTGATGCTACACCAAGTTGTTCACAACAGACAGGCTTATTGACCACCTAGAACATCAGCTAAGCTATAAAATGCAATGACTGGAGGCTGCATGCAAAATGAGATCACAGCTTCAGTATTAGGACCGGGTGAAGTAATGCAGTCCGTTTTACTGGGAAACAGTACCAGCAGTCCAGAAGACTTATGTTGCTACTGTGAAGCCAAGGAAGGAAAAAAGGACAGTCTACCATGAGTAACAGTTTTACAGCATGGCTAGTATTTTGGCTTTTTTGTAAAAGTATGATGGAAAAATTATTCCAAGATTCTCAGCCTATCTCACTATTTCTGAATTTCTCCCTTCAGCTTTTAGAGTCAGTGAGGAAAAAACAAGTACTTAGCAGCAAGCACAGTTTTTCTACAAGCATAAATGTTGCTCATAAAGTGATCTAGCAATCATATTCCAGCAAGTCTAAGAAGAATATTTGGTTCCAACACATTTTCAAAGTATTCTTTCTTTGTAATAGGGAACAGTGGTAAAGCAGTGACACCTGCATCTAATCCACACGTCATCTACTGTTAAGTGTAGGGAAAAAGAAGTGCAGTCTTTCCATAAAAATGATTCTTAACATGATTCCACTATCCCTGACTTCTGAGTTAGACCCGGTACAAAAAAAAGCATTCACCGGTCTTGTGGCCTCCCAACAAGGGAATTAGGCTGTAGAATCCTCAGAGCAAAAGATTTATATCATGAAAATATTTAAGATATAAAAGAATAAGTAGCGGAAAGTACAATTTATAAAGATTGCTTTGCTGCTCTGATATTTCTGTCAAGTGATTGCTCTGTCAGTTTTACTATGTACATGAATTAGATTGTTTTGGACAGTTCCTCACTGCCTCTGTGAAAAAAATAAATATAATCTCATTACAGCAGTTACAACTCTTATATATGCCCATGTAAAAGGTACATATAGAAAATGATATGACATCCAGATCAATTCTTACATCTTTTTCTTCTAAATCGTTCTTTCTATATCACCCAGAAATTTTGTTGAGGCATAGTAAGCTTCAAGGAAAGAAAACAAAAACAGATCCTTGCTGGGAACAGCAAGGTCTGCAACATCCTTTACAAAATAAAGGTGTAGCAAGTATGTCTTCAGGAAAATCACAGCATATGCCGAATTTTTGAATGAAATTGAAAACAAGTCACCTCATTTCATTTTTCTAACTCAGGTCTTTAATTTGAGATAGATACCATTTCTTCAAGGAAAATGGTATGGCTTATTCTGATATCTATATTAACATGAAACAGATGCTCACACATACTTTTGTGTGGGATACCAGCAAGGAAAATTATTTTCTTTGGTAAATAATTCAAGATATGAATAATTCATCTGTGTCTTTTGAAATTGAAAGCATATCTGAGAAGTAATCCAGCTGAATATGAGCCAGCAGTGTGCCCAGGTGGCCAAGAGGGCCAACAGCATCCTGGCTTGTATCAGGAATAGTGTGGCCAGCAGGACTAAGGAAGCAATCGTCCCCCTGTACTCGGCACTGGTGAGGCCACACCTCAAGTACTGTGTTCAGTTTTGGGCCCCTCACTACAAGAAGGACATTGAGGTGCTGGAGCGTGTCCAGAGAAGGGCAACGAAGCTGGTGAAGGGTGTAGAGCACAAGTCTTATGAGGAGAGGCTGAGGGAGCTGGGGTTGTTTAGCCTGGGGAAGAGGAGGCTGAGGGGAGACCTTATCACTGTCTACAACTACGTGAAAGGAGGTTGTAGCGAGGTGGGGGTTGGTCTCTTCTCCCAAGTAACAAGTGATAGGATGAGAGGAAATGGCCTCACGTTGCTCCAGGGGAGGTTTAGATTGGATATTAGGAAAAATTTCTTCATGGAAAGGGTAGTCAGGCGCTGGAACAGGCTGCCCAGGGAAGTGGTTGAGTCCCCATCCCTGGAGGTATTTAAAAGATGGGTAGATGTGGTGCTTAGGGACGTGGTTTAGTGGTGGACTTGGCAGCACTAGGTTAAGGGTTGGACCTGATGATCTTAAAGGTCTTTTCCAACCTAAACAATTCTATGATTCTATGATTCTAAATAACTATTAGGAAAAATATTTAAATATTCTGTGTAAATACAGAAATCTACCTATCTCCTATACTTCAGCTATGAATAACTTGTAATGATTAAAATACGTTAATTCTGTGGTAATCCAAGCTTTACCATAACACTAGATAAATCAAATAAATCAATTGTTATCATATACAAGTAATAAAATATTTTGATAAAATTACAACACTAAAGGCAATTCAGTCCTTTCCTATCCTATCTCAGATCATATATCACCAGCAATGTCATCTAAAATTTAATTCAAAAAATAAAACCAAATAGTTTAATTCTTTCCAGATAGTCCAGGTTTATGGTTTCTAGATTTTATTGTCAAATTTGAAATTATCAGGAACAACATAGGAAAATATAGAAAATAGTAACTTGCAACAGAGCAACTATCTTAGAAAAAAACAGTTGAAAGGACTGGCAAGTCTGAAGAGAAAGATAAGCATATCTAGAACCAAATAATTGTGTCGTCTATTTCCTGTTTTGTTTTCTGTTACTTCAGTAAAAAGTAAAATGAATAATAAATGCTTAACTTATTTATTTTTTTTAATTTCTTACCCCTTCCTTTTCTCCTTAACTGATCCTTCAAACTAGGAAAATTTTATTTTAAAAAGAAATTTCTTAAAAGTTACATGTTTTTCCTTTCTGGTACTTCAGGTTTTAGGAAACTGTGACTTGTTGCAGGATAAATTGATAAAATAAGTATTGGTAATAGTTTAAATATATTTAAAAGATCACTTTTCAAATTTATTCATTTGCACTTCTTACAAAAACATACAATTTCTCATAAAGAAAAAAACTTTTAAGAAGCTTTCAATTTAAATTTAATTAAGAATTTTGATAATTGATGTTTTTCTACCTAGTATTTCATAAACAATTTTATAGTGGTGTTGCTCACCAGTCCTAAAACACAACTGTATTTTTTTGGATTTAATCTCTTAATTCAAAGCCTTTTCTAGGAATACATCAAGACTGCATTACTATATGGGCTCATTCAGCCTTTTTATATCATACTTGTAGCACCTATTATGAAGTCAGGTTGCATCCCTCTTGTTTCTTTCACATATAATCATCACTTTGACATCACACATGACATTTGTGCTTTGATGGTAAGACGTTATTTATAAAAGAAATCATATTTTAAAAGTCCAAGAAAAACATTGCAGGGGCTAGGAAAAAAATAGCTGTCAAAAAAATGAACAGTACACACTTCAGAGGAACTTTACTGGATGCACCTCTGATTATTACTTACTTATTTATTTTAAGTAAAACAAACAAAAATCATTGACATGGGGCTAATTGTTGTTTCCACAATGAGCCAGATTCAGCACACCAACTGATGAGTTGCACTCATCAAAACACCGAATTTTACACACACTATAGATTTCAGGGATCATAAAAGATCACACCTTGTAAAAAATTAAAAGTAGAACTCAAGAAATTACATACCTCGTGGTTGTTTAAGCAGAAGATGGAAAACAGATTCCTTATGGGTGGATTTCGATAGGACAGATGCATTGAGATGACAACTGGACTGCTCCTGATCTAAAAAAAAAAATTAAAAAAAAAAATCATTCAGGGAAATTAATTTAGAAGTGAAAACTGATTGAACAATTTCCCTAATAAAACAGCTTCATAGACAGAGGTTTTAAAAAATACATTCTCAAACAGGAGCATGTGGGCCTTTTTTTCCCCTTTGCTTAAAGGTTCTCTCAGTATTTTCCCATTGTGATGAAGAAAAGTATAGATATAATATGGAGATCTTAAATAGAATTAAAATAAAATAACACGCCACCAAGAAAACCCAAAGTTTTAAATGTTTTCTGTTAAATAACATCTAGGAATTACAAAAGAAACTGTTTTCTAGATTAAAAAAGTCAAACAGCCAAGAAAGCCAATGGTGATATGAAACATCTAAGAGAAAGCTTGATAGAAACCAGTTCAGGACCAGCAGTACTGCAACAGTAGCAGACAAGAATTGTTTTCTTGATGACAAGTTACCAGATCAACTAACAGATTACTTCATAGAGACAGAGGATTTAGACATTATTTTGATTGTTTTCACTGATTACTGTTAGTGTTGTGGATAAATGAAAAATGAGATAGGAAAACCTGATTTGAAGTCCAATTTTATAAACGGATTTTGGAGCTGTTCAAGCAGCCAAAGGTGTCTTGTTAAAAGAATTGACACTTGCAGGAAATGCCTTGTAGGAAATATATCTAGCAGTTAACTCCAAGAATCTGAGCCCAACAGATAGATAGACTATATCTAAATAATATGTCATATTAAAGGGTAATAGCACTGAATGATGAACTGCTGACAGGAAGATATGATGCACAGGAATGCATCAAACAGTCAGGGGAAGACTGTCATTTGGGTTTACAGAACAAAGTTAAAAAGTTCCTGTTTAAGGAACAGAACAATGAGCAAAGATGTTCAGGAAGGCAAAGAAAAGCTCTCCTGGAAATATCAAACTTCTTGCTTCTTGTGAGAAGAGAAACAGCCTCAAAATTATTTCACCCCAAGAACAAAGTTTCAGGTTTTGGAAACCAGCTTAGAGGTTTAAAATGAAATTTGCAATCTACAGGGAAATACTTAAAGAACTGAAGGGCCCTTTGCAAATATTAAAAGATGGGTCCATAAGAAAAGCCTACACACCCATTGTAATATATCAGTAAAGCAACTATATTGCCATCTTTCTTGAGCCGAGATACTGCAATGGCAGAAACAAGGCTACTGTGAAAGTTTTCCCTATAATGCTAATTATTCTGAAGGAATTATTTTCTTTTTTTTGTTGTTCATGACGCAAACAAGCTGAATACTGTAAATTTCCCTTACTAGAAGAGTTTTCCGAAGTTTAAAATGTTATTTATTTTTTTCTTTAAGTCCGTCTACATATTCAGCTAAAAAGTAATTTTCACAGAACTAGCTAACTAATCTCTGGAAATCCTTTTTTTTTTTCTCTCTGAAAAATAATGTCACTGTATAAAATTAAAAGTAGTAGGTTATACTTCATGATGTTTCAAAAATGTATTTATCAGTTCAGAAGTGCATTTATATATTGCACATTTTTTTTTTAATTGGTAGCTAACATCAGGGTTTGAATTATGCCAAAATCAGCACAAAGTAATGTTAGCACTTTTATTCTAAACTGATTATCCACATTCAAAACTGATTTGAAAATAATAGATTTCTTCACATTTGTATTACTTCATTCTAACACTGACTTAAATACCTGCAATAATGCTTATGTCCAATATATTTTGCCTGAAAGAAAAATAACTGTAAGTGGCAGACTTGACTTTGAGTATTTAGTTCTGTTACATAATAAAGTCACAGAAAGCAGTTTGAAAACATTTTGCAATGCACATTTAAAAAGTGGCAATCCAAGTTTAGAAATCTTTGTATGGAAAGAGACATGGCCAAGCTATTGCGCATGCAACCTTATCTTGGAAATAAGGTAAGTTTTAATAATCAACAATATGAGACAGCGATTTTAATATGACTGTGCACAGACCCGACCCTTACCAAAAGCAATCTTATACACTGCCACAGATATCAGTTTTGATAATGCAGAAAACACTGGATTCCAGAGAGGAACCAATTTACCTCCCCTATCCAATTCCTGATTACCACTGTAGGTTTTATTTGATCATGGCCCTTCAAACTTTGATGTAAATATCCTCTAAAAAACAGTTGCACTTTTTCCCTGAAACTTTGAAATACATTTGGCTCATTGAAAACACGAAATTAAATTATTCATGTCAACCAAAATAAAGCATTATAGGTATTAATGAACCACTAATACTTAGGGACAATTCTTATATAGGTGAACACTGTGGGGTCTGGTTTACACTGGAGATTTCAGTAGTATCAATTATTTATATCACTTTAGTTGCTTCTGTAAAGTCAGTGAAATATTATATAGTGGTATTTACAGAAGAACAGTAACATTGAACTTGAATCAGCTGAAGTAGTACAAATGGTCGCTAAACCATCTGTAACAAGAGTTTGCATACTCTGTAGCTCTGATCATCGGCTCATATTGGGGAAAATTACCTACTGTCAAATAAACATTACTCCCATGAATACTCTTAATGTAGCTATGAATGCTTATGTAAATAAGAGCTGCAGATTTAAGCCACAGATAGTATCTAAACCTTGGGAAGACAACTCATTGCTATTAAATTCAGTAAGAAAACACCAAGTTTTAGGAGGTCCAAGATTTCGTCCCTTCAACGCAAATTATCAGATGGTGAGTAGTTTTACTTGTTCTATAATTATCCAAACTAAAGGACTGTTTGTGTTATAATGTCAGTCAATATTCACAGAAAGAAACATTTCTGAGGAATAATGCTCTTGGGTTTGACAAAACTTCAGAAATGCAAATGACAGCTTCAGAAATGGTCCAGATATGACAATTCCCATTTCTATCTTCATTCCTGAACTATGCAATTCTAAACATAATTTCACATCTATCTAGGGCAGAAACTGCCTATGGAAAGTTACTTGAAAACAAGATGCAGATAACTTCTGTAATCTTCTTTAAAGCTTTCTTTAAGTAAATCTATAACTGTTGATGTTTATTGCTTGTACACTTTAATTGAGATGCCCTATTTTCATTGTTGCCACTTTTAATTCTCTTAAGAAGCAGCACATGGTCTGAAACACAATTTGTAAAGATCAAAATCAATCAAACATTTCATTCTGCCTTCTGACTTGCTACTTTCTGTCGATTTCCCCATTCTGCCCTCTCTCTGGCCTCCAATAACACCAGCAATGAGCATGACAGGTCCAGCACAAGATTAAACAAAGGCATTCCAGTAACTTGCTTTAATGCTAAAATATCAGCTAAGAGCTTTCAAAATGGTAGTAGCTTGGATTTTATATTACTAAACATACAGTTTTAAGTGCTGCTCTCAGAGGTGGATTCATTGAATTTGAGTTACCTGCTGACGGGGTCATTCCTACTCTTTGGATTAACGTTTTTCAGGAAAAAGACAGGTTTTAAGAATGACTAGGCTGTCACTCTTTAAGGAATAAATTAAGACTACTTTCTATTTCAGACTAAAATGTTTGTGTTTAACTAATTCAGATGGAAGGTTACTATTGTAATGTCTGAAGTAATGTTACTGTCATTCCTAATTAGCTTGTACTTTCCCAAGTGTGTTCTTGCACTGCTACAGGAGATCCTAGGACAAAAATGGGCTCTTCATGTCAAAACACATTAAAACAAAGTGTAGATCATTACAATATGGGTAAAAGATCCAGTCTCCTCCATAACTTAGGACTGTAAATGGTCTTGAAATAATGTTCAGTTTTGGACGTCTCATTAACAAACTGATACAAGCAAAATAAAGGGGGGGGGGGGGGGGGGAAGGGGGAAATCTGTGGAAGAGCAACTTCAGAACTACCAAAGTTCAGTTCTTGGTAGGAAAGGAAGTGTACTAGAAGTAATGTATTCATACTAGGATAACTTTCTCACCAGGCTGATTAGCCTTGTGGGATGGCAAATTCATTCTTAAAGTTGAAAAAAAAACAAGTTAATTAGCTTTTACTGTACACTGAGCTAACATATCTTCATTGCTATGGTATACACAATATCAACGTTATTATATTAAAATTCTGTTTGCTTCCTTTCAAGGTAAACTATGTCTTGAGAACATGAAAGTTCCTCTAAATATATAGGCCATTATGGAAATTATTTCCCCGGATATGTAAAGGCCAGAAATACTAAGCTGAACTTGTGCATCCATGACTTTGCTTATAAGACTGATTTCTCTTCCCCTGGAAAGAAGGAAATAGTAATAGAAAAATTACAGTAAATATTCCTAGAGAGAGTAAATCATAGCATGCACAATCATGTCTAAAGACAGCTTGAATGCACAACTCAGCTACCTTATTGTGATTAAAACCAAGCAAACATTATTTACCGATCACCAGCAGCAACTGAATTAGAAAATTAACATTACATATGAAGCTGATTAACAAATTCAAGACAGCTTTTAAAGGACAAGTATGATTTTACTTCCATAAAGATCACAGTACAAAACTAATTTTTTCAAAGAAAACTTTTCATAATTCCACAGATCACAGAAACATTAGATCATCATCATATCAGGTCTACTGATGTGTAAAGAAAAATGAAGACTGAAAATTTCTGATGCATAAAACCCAAGATCAGTCTTTCACTGTCTAAGCGAGTTGCCTCTGCACTGTCTCTATTACTGAAAATCTCCCTGGGACAACTTAATGCTCTATAGTTAGAAAGATGACAATATTTTAAAAAAAAATACTTAAACAATGTAGGTTCTGCTAATGTTTCTCAGAACATCACAATTCACTAGGTTTTAGCACCAATATTTAAGTTTTATAAATAATTTCTGATGAAATTGCATTGTGGATAAGTTTGATTGTTCTTTCCCATTATTTTGTGAATAGCACATTAGATTAGCTTCTTTGCAAATAATACTTAGTAGTATGAGAGTACTAAACTGTGCTACCTGACACTAGATTTATGCTCAACAAGCCAGGCAGTTTGCTTCTCATAATTGCTCTTGTTGTACAAATCAGAATACCGGCTTGCACTTTACACTACAATAAAGCATGCTGCACTCCATGAGGTGCAATGGGAAACTTCATACCACACATGTAATAAACACCTACACTTCAAGAGATTATATAATCAGTTGCTTCCCAGTCAAATAGGGTGGGTTGCACAGCTAGTAATTCACAGTGTTTCTATAAGTGTCTGAGCTAAGATAAGCACTAAGGGTAGATGGAATGAGAGGGGAAAATACAAAGGTTTAACATTTTAGAAGGAAGATTGCATTACAAACCATGTAAGAGTTTACTGTATCTTCAGCTGCTCCAGGGATGATGAGCTGATGAACAAGAGCAATGAAAAAAAGAGGTATACCAACAATTTATCAAAGTACCTCTGGACTGAAGCTCTACCATTCATCATGTCAGCCACTTCCTCTAATTTACATTTCAGTCTCTGTCATCATCCATGCCGTTAATAAAGGTGTTGAATAATATGGGCCCCAGTGCTGACCCCTGGGGTACTACACTCATTACTAGCCAGTAGCTGACTGTCAAGATGTTGATCACTATCATTTGAGACCAATAGTCAGCCAAGTTTTCAACCCACTCAGCAGTCTGTTCATCAAGGCTAGACTTCCTTAGCTTCCAAACAAGAATGCTACAGGAAACAGTGACAGAAGTCTTATTAAATCATGGTATATTACATCCACCGCTTCTCCCTCATTTGCATAATCACTCATTTCCATATAGAAGGCAATCACATTAGTCAATCATGACTTGCACTTAACAAATCCATTTGACTACTGATTACCTTCTTGACTTTCATGTGCTTGGAAATGGACTGCAAGAGAATGTGCAATTCATGGGCTACACAGACCCCAAAAGAATGTGTCCAATGATCCTACCAGGGGCTGAGGTGAGGCTGTTCAACCTGCCACTCCCTCAGTCTTCCTTCTATCATTTTTAAAAGAAGGAAATAACACAACCTTTTCCCAGTCAACAGAAACATCTCCTGATCAGCCTGAATTTTCATAGAGAACCACAGCCGCACAATCATGTTGGCCAACTCTTTTATCATTCTGTGAATTTCATCTGGACTTGTGGATCTGAATGCATCCAGCTGCTCTAAGAATTCCACAGCCTGTTCCTCCCCTATGAGCTGCCCATCTCCTTTTCAAACCAAGTCAGTACATGCTGCTTTGGGAGCAAGTTTTGCTTGCAAAGACTAAGGCAAAAAAAAGCATTGAGCACTTCAGCCTTTTCTGCATTGTCTGTAACTAGTTGATTCCCCCCCATCCATCAATAGACCTATCTGCATTTTCCCTAAGCATCCTTATACAACTAGCATACCTTTAGAACCCCTTCTTGTGAGCCTATACTTTCCCTGTTAGTCTTCACACCTGATGGGCTTTGGTCTTCCTGATTTTTTTGCTAAGTGTGCTTACGGTACTTTTATATTCACGTTTTGTTACCTCTTCTTCCTTCTACCTCATCTAGGTATAGTACATGGAGTACATTATTGCCACTGCTAGTAACAGGCCATGGGGCTTTATATTAAGTGAACAGTGCAAAGCATCAGGGACCTGTCACACCTTGTTTGGACTTGAGCTATTTTAGCTGTAACAGCACATAGCCAAAGTGCCAACTGTTGCTTTATTTGTTTTTCAGCTTCAGCTTAGTGATGTATAATTTTGTGGCATTACCCAAAAGAAATAATACAATATATGGTAAAGACTTAACAAAACGAAAGGGTTATTGTGGAACTAAACCTGGGGACCAATAACAAAGCAAGTTTAGCAACGGACCCTTTTGGAAACATATAAAAAAAAAACCAAGCAGATCTAAGACTGAGAAGGAAGAAACTGGAATTTTATCAACATTTCCTAGAAGAAGAACCTAGGATGTTGATGACTCTCTCTGATAATTTACTGTTAAGAAATACAAGGTAGATATGAGAAGACTTGTGTATATCAGTTAGCAGCAATTAGTATTAATTGGATAATTTGGACTAAAAGTATTAGTGGTCGGGGCCCTGAGTTCAGCAACGTATGCTAATTTATCTGTCCAGTGAATAACCATCCTTCTCTGAAATTCTCTGCAACCTCTTCTCCACACACAAGGCTGTAGCTGCCTGTGTTCAAGAGCTGCTCTGATACAGCACAGCTGTATAAACTGGTATCAGACTTCTGCGAAAACAGCTAAGTTGTGAGTGAGTAGCATCTGGGGCCTCCACCCACTGGCTTGAGTTGCATTTAAACTCAGGTTCTTGCTGTTGGTCCTTGCCCAAGCTATGTCCTAGGTATGCTGTCTCTGGCCATACACCTTGCCAAGCCTAGCCTATTTGATTTCCTGGCTTGATCACAGACTCACCTTCTGACTGTGGACTTGGCTGTCAGTCACTAGACTATTGGCTGAAATTGGTTACTGGCACCAGACCTGCTATGTTCCTCTTGTTTGGATACTGTGGGATTGCAGCCCTTGTTTGAAAGGCCTCTGCCAGTCTTGCTGTTGCCTTTGGCTTCTGTCTCACTTTGTTTTGTGGAGCAGCCTGTTCTTGCTGCTCCCTGACAGCTAGTATCAGTGTAGTTGGACTGCTAATATTTCATCATTTATATTTTGATTAGACCTAAGACTTTGATTAGATTGTTAATAAATTCTTAGTGCCCCATACGAGATGTGTTTCTTTAGCCCACATATGGTGCACCAGATCCACAGCAGCATATGCTCCCTTTTTGTATGTTAGCTCACTGAGAAGGTCCCTGCATCGCTAAGTGGGTCTTCTGCTGAAATTTTCAGTCTTTCTAAGTAATCAATCAGATTATTTACTCCTGAGCTGTTTGTTAATAAATTTTCTGCAAAATTCATCCAGCTCTGAGTACCTTTCTGTACTTTAGTGTTCAGAGACTTGAATAAGCTGAATCATCTCATGGTCATGGTAGCCTAAGCTATACAAGTGACCAAATTTTTCTTCTCTATCCTTTATAAACAGCCTGCACCCATCCACAACCATGCTCCAATTGTGCACAGTCACTGACTGTCTTCATGACTGTGATCGCATTGCAGCCTTGCCACTGGCCTGGAATTGCTGTTCTTCCTGTTTTTCCTGTTTGCTGCCCAAGCTCTGTGTAAATGTATGCACAAATATTTGCTGAAAGAATGCCCATAGAACCTTCTAGTCTCCTTCAATCTGTCCAGTGTTTCCTTGTCTGTACAAGGAGTACAGATCCATGTATTTGTTATATGAATGAACAGCAAGGTATAGTAACTGCAGGGTCAGATAAGCCTCGGCAATCTTTTCTGCAGCATCTCAGATTTGAGCTCCAGGAAAGCAGCAAACTTCCTGGGATGATATGTTGTTATGGAAATTGCCATCCTTTGTCCAGAGAGGAAAAAAAATTCAACCACTAGCACTCATTGCTTCCTGTTTAATAGTGCTGGCTCTAATCTGAAGACCTGAGATGCTTCCCCCTCAATGGAACTTTTTTTCCCCTTCCTCTCTTCCAGAACTCTAAACCTACACTTTAGAGGAACAGCTGCAGATGGAAATGGAGACTTCCCCATTGCTGGGACTCTGTGTCTTCTTGATGCTTCTGTCATCTTTTGGTCACACCAAACTTCTCAGCCTTGAGGCGTTTGGCTCTTGTTTCTGCAGACTGTCTGCAAAGATCCTGTCAATCTCTTGTTTATTAACCTTGATGCAATAAAGCTCCTGCATCTGGCACTGCAGGAAGGCTACCAGAGCACAAATCTAACTGGTGAAGCCATTGCCATTCATAGCACAGTGCCGGGGAGAAACCTCAAGAACTCCTGACTGCATCAGACCAGGGTTGCAGCATCCACCCTCAGGACTTCCATGTGGATTACACAGGTAATGATTGCACCATCCAGGGCCTGAGAGCGGCTCCTGTGGTGTGTTGTGAACATTTACACATCCTTTTCTGACCAGCACTTTTGAGCCCTCTGTATGTGCACTGAATGCCAGCTGCTGCCTCAACTGCCCTGTTACTGTGTGCAGACCTAGTCTGCAATGCTCCTTGTCACTTAAGGGTGCCTAGATGCCAGATAACTAGGAAGCTGGACACAACTCTGTTCCCCTCTTTGCCAGGTCCCCTGCTCAGCAGGTAAACTCTGGCACTGTCTCTGAGATGCTGGCCATGATTTACTTAGCCTGTAAACAGTGGATCCACTGCATGCTGTTGCTTCCTTCACTGCTGTCCAGAAGAGAACACCAACAGAAACTCAGAAGTGGTCTGATCATTTACAAACGGAACTGTTTTGTCACAGTCATGAATGAAAATATTTTAGTAGTTAAACATGAGAAACTGCACTAAAGCCTGACAAAGCAACTTGGTCAGCAAAAGTATAGAGCATTCAGTCATGAGACCAAAATGCTCTTGACCAGGCACGATTTAGGTAGAAGAATCTCCAAAATTTCTCATATAGTAACTGTATATGCAGCCAAAGCTGTATTTCTGTATTTCTAATTCATATCTCAGAAGGTGTAATTTAAAAGGATGAGTTCAATGCAACAAATAAACATGAATACATACTTTTTAAAAGTCACATTTCTTCACTTATTCTATGTGCCACAAACCCCAAATCATAGTGTGACTGTGTAAACCTGGCTTAACCTTTGTACAGGCTTGATTTTCCTATTCTTTTATGTTTCCCCATCCATGGGATCTGTGTCAGGGGCCACTGGAAGGTTTATCTTCAATTTTTGTTATACAGAGATGCCAGGAAATGCTTTGGAACCTGTTTTCTGATGCTACATGTTATGTTGGACTCGGTGGAGATTCAGAGAACTTTCTAAAGCTCTCTGCTTCACTCAGAGTGAAATCATAAAGTCATCAAGGAGAATCTGGGACTTCTAACTTGAGTTCTACAGCATTTGTGTAATCTCAGTATGGACAGTGACTTGGTGATCTTTGATAATTCTGGATCTTATCTTATTTTTTAAAGTATGTTTGAAAATATTGCTGAAACATACTTGCTTGGAAGGTCAATCTGAAAAAAATCTCAAATGTTTTGCCCTTACTAACTCCTTTAGCTATCTAGAATCTGACAAAATAATATAAAATATTTTGGAAAATAACTGAGGAACAAAACCAAAATATTAGCTATTTGGCTTAGACATACAGCTCCCAAAACACACCCCAGGAGACTCCTATTGCTTAAATGTTACAGCGCAGTTCACAGCCAACAACCAGCTGCATGTATATATGAGGCTGTATGGCCTAAGAGGTCTACTGTGAACAGTTGTTAAAGGTTTGTGTTATTTCTTAGCTCCCATAGCACAATCTACAGAGATTCTCAGGGTTGATGTGAATGATACACAATATTTGTTGCCAGGAAATGGAACGAGGCAAATGTAATCACATGCCACTCACATTTTTAATGCAACCCAAGGAGCTTAAGTTTCTCCCCCACCCCAAAAAAATCCAAACCTCTGTACCTGTCAGCACGATGTCTACCACCACATTTTCAGGAGTTGGATTTTTGAAGGATATGATGACAGAAGAACACTGGCCAATGCATGCACTTATGCTAGTTGGTTCCATCAGCTGAGGAGGAAGACCAGTCCCCGAAAGGTTAAATATCCACTCTTTAAGCTGTAGATGAAACGTGTCATTTTTTATTATTTGATGAGTCAGATCTGTACATTTTAAGGTATTTTGCCTAATTCTTTCTTCTAGTGTTCTATGCCTCTTCTAAGTGCAGTTGTAAGTGAACTGCAGTTTAACGTTTTCTTTCTTTCTTTCTTCTTCCCTCAAGCTGTTATGTTACTCTAAGTATTGCTATCTAGAAATCAATAGTTCCAGTCTGTGAGATGATCACATCTCCTCCTGGTATTTAACTTCTGTGCTACTCTGAGCACAGAGCATTTAACTTCCATGTAGTAGAGTTTCCAGTGTAGTGAATGGAAAGATGTAGGTGGTTGCAAAAGGGCAATTCAAAACACGTATATTAAACCTTTAAACCTGAAAGCAGATGAAGTGAGAAGTTCTCTTCAGAAAACAAAGGAAAAAGGAAAATAATTCTTTGATAGGACAGCAGTAGAATCACACAAAAAGCTAAAATTGTTACTCCAAAGATAATAAAGAACATCATTAACCACAATACACAGAAGAATCGGGAATATTGGAAAGAAGTAGTAAATATAGAGTATCACCACAGAGCAGAAAAAAAGGAAAATATAATTAAATTAATGTGTTAATTTTGGTCTTTTTTTTAGCATGACAGTGAAGAGTTGCCTGCCCCACATTCACTCTTTTAAGGTTATAAAGAGCGATGTTAATAATGCCACTTATTATGGAACCTTTAAAGGTGAATGAGCAGCAAATGTGAATGGTAAATATAAAGATACTACCATTATTTTAAGGAAAATATTTAATTTGTACGTTCATGTTGCTGCCTTTAAATAATAACAATACAGACTAAAATCTGAAGCTTATTACAAACTGCTCAAAGTGACCCTTTGATCTGTTTTGTTCATTATCACTCAAAAAGGTATGCATCACAAAGAGAATAGAAAATAATAAATAAAATCAAAACACTATTTTCATTATCTGAAATACTGCATTTACTTCTGCATAGCCTGTCTGAAAAACTTAAGGAAAGTCTGTAACAGACAGGGTCCAATAATCAAACAACAAATCTGGAAATACTTAGAGTAAAAAGTGACTAATATATTGAGACTGCTCAGCATAAACAGAGATAAACAAAATGGCACATCATATGTCTTCAGAAAATAGCTTTGGACAGCAAAATTCCATGCCTTTATTGTCATTTTACAAAGAAACATTCAATCCAACAAGAAAAAAGACATTGTAACCTTACTGAAGGAAATTTTTTGGTAAAAGTCATCCAAGGTTACAGGATTTTAACTAAAAAAAAAAAAAAAAAAAAAGAGGAAGAACTGTTTATATACTGATGTAGAGACTACCCAATACTAGAAGTCAGAATATAAAAATAGAGCCTACATTTTGTTTAGGATTTAGACGGTGATTTACATCACCTGGTTTGTGGGGACTTCTGTATTACTCAGACTAATATGAATTAAAAACTACCTCCCTTTAAAATTACATTTTATTTTGTTATTGTTGACTTAAACATGACCTGTAGCCTGTTCATGGTTACAGCTTCATGAGCAGGAAGCACTGCTCATTATTCAGTTTCTGACTGGCAGGCAAATGCTGCTGCTATACAGATTTTGAAGCAACCCAGGACTAACTCTTCTGTGAAGCTCCTTTGCTGTTGTAGTCAACAAGAAACTGCCCAACAGTTGCCAAGCCAGCATGCCACAGCATTTGTGTTCCTGACTCATGTTCATCCTTACCACGTCGGCCTCAAGAAGTTAAATGTAAACAAAAGGTTAAGCACACTTTGCAGGCTTATTTTGAAAGACTGGAACGCAGGCATGAGCATGCCAGAAGACCATGTTTTCAGAAAGCTGGATGTGTCAAGCTATTAGTGGTCTACACTGGCTTGTTATTGATACTTTGTGCTTGCTTACAAACACAGTAACAAACAAAAAATTTTTGCAAAACTCTTAATACGGAAGTTATGAGGCAATATTAGTCTAACAATGCTTTCCAGGCCCACTGTAAATTTGTGTGAACACCTTGTTCATAGCAAATAATTTTACACTGAGGTACAGTGCAAGAGTGGAAGGAGTGCACGTGTTCATATTTTATGCAGGTGAGCTGTAAAGATCACGCTTGAGCTTTATTGTTGAAGGCTCAGGCTCATGGTCTAAAAACATTAAAGACTGTAGCTTCCACTGATTTTTTGTGGTTAACAAGCAGAGCCATGTTGAATCCCATTGCTTCAGGAGCTGAGCACCTTTAGAACAACACACTGAAATTTTGTCAAACTGAGCAACTAAAGAAGGAGCCAAACAAAATTAGTGGTCAGTCTGAAATATAAAGCAAGAGAACCACAAAATTATACAGATTACAGGACAGGCCTTCCTTTTTTGACCTGCAGTTACTGTTCCTCACTGACCCACTTGGCGATGAAGCTCAAGATCATGTATGCTCAGTGCAAGAAATCAAGAGGAAACAAGATTAAAAAAACCAGAATCCTAAGGCAAAAAATAGAAGATAGGCTTTAGTATTGGGCTCAGTTTCTCTCTAATATTACTTACCACTGTTAAATGTTCTACATTACACCTGGATGCTAGTAATGTGATAAAAGAATAGGATAATACATATATGTTAGAACTCTGGGTGTGGGTTATGTTCAAGCTGACTTTTCAGTTATGCTGTCACAACAAACTTAATTTCAGATTTTCACAATAATTAGAGCTAAACTCAGATTCATTTTGTGAAGAGCTCTTCATACAGCTTCAAACCAGAAACAAATGAAGAAGGTAATAGCACAGAGCAGTTTCTCTCAGTTCGGCAAAGAAGCACAATCAGAAATAGTTAAGGCTTATCCTGTAAGCACTGTCACTAAATGATTTTAGATTAGTCAGCTATTCAGCTATCAGATGGCTTAAGTGTCCATTCAGATATATTTAATCAGAGAAATCAAGGGAGGGAAATCAATGTCAGGGTAGGGGGTTACATTGAAAGTTGTTTGAGGCAACCACCACTGATGAGAAACATTCTTCCAGTCTTCATTACAAAGGGCAGTTATATCTGTGCAAATATTCCCTGTCAGCTATCAGTATAACGATTAGCAAACTAAAATAGTCTGGGATTAATTTAGTAAGGACTGTAGCACTTGAAATGAATAAAAATTTAGAAAATTCAAAGGATTCAGGCATAAAAAGAGCACTAAGAAATTGCAAAGATTATACCAATATATTGAAATGGTTAAAGGGGTCTGGACAAAGCAGCTAGAAGGATGGGATACTGACTAAAGTTCACCGCAGATGAAAACTTGGAGATTCACCCTAGATGACAAGATTCAGGTGGCAGGGTTCAAATCGTTCCTGGAAGGTTTAAATTAATTGTTGTATTGTTTTATTGCTTCTGTATTTGGTGAAGAATCTTTTTTTTCTTTTTTAATATGTAGATATGATTTCTGTGTAGCATTAGGATCCCGAAAAGATAAGGACATTCTGTCCTCTTGAACTGGTCTTGGATATATATACTATTCATATGAGAATTGCTGTCTCCTTGTTTTTATCCTTAAATATATAAGAACAGAGACCCTGAAAAAAAATGTTGTGCTAACACCACCTACAAATAACCTGTCTGTTCAGCATATTTTATCAGGAAAAAAATTGCCACATGACTTCCTTCACTATTTGGTTTTTTTCATATAAAAGAATATTTGCTTTTGCAATACTACTTAAAATACTACTAAAAACTCCTGGCAGCACTTAACTGGACTAATTCACAGGTCAGCATTCCATTAGGATATCTGAAAGTCCAAAAAGAATACAAAGAGGAAATTGCACAGAAAGCAAATATTTCATTCAACCATAGCTCATATGAGGAAATATTACCATTTATATCATATTATCATTTTTTCTTTTTGTTTCCAGTTGTAATTTTTAATCAGCTAGTAAGTCATGTTGATGACTCATGTTTCTTTATTTACTTGTTTCTCTTTTAAAATTAGGAAAATTCACAGAGAAAAGAATGTCAACAAATCTAAGAAGCTGAAAGTAAAAACCATTTTCAAACAAACTGAAAGGAAGACTTCACTTTTTCAAGTGCATGACCTTCCAAAATTCAGATCAGATAAAAAATGAAACAATTTAATTTTGTTTGGGGTTGGGAAAAACATCAAGAAATTTAATTTCAGAGGTGACAATGCTAAGAAGTGCCAGTCTTCTGGTGTTAAAAACAGCAGAACTAATTACCAAGAAAGCTAAAATTATTCATTACTTATTCTAGCTCTTGGGCCATTACACCACATTTTAATACTGTAAATAGAATAATTTCTGTATAAAACTAAGGTTAAAACAAATTATAACTTTTGAATATCTTTGAATTTGTTCTTTCATTATGCATCCAGCCATTAAATTTCAACTTGACCTACAGACTGAAACCCTTACTTACATGCCTATTAAAAATATTATCTAATCTGAATTCCAAATGTTGTGGGCAGCAAACATAGTATCATACCTGTGGACATTTGAAGGTTATTGATGCCTTATGATTGCCTCTTCCAAGGGCAGACGGACAGAATTGTACGGGTACTTCAGTGGTGGAATGAGGAGCAACAATCAGCTGTACAAATACAAGAAAGAAGCAAAGGAGAGAGGGTAAAAAATCAATTTTTTTGATTCTGCTTCTGTTTTGTGCTTTGTATCGACAATGTTGATGTTTATGTGATTAATGTGTTCCATCAGATGCGTTCTGTCCTCTCAGCAAGCACAGGCTGCTAAGGCAGCAAGTGTATTGCTGTAAACAATCCTAGTGGGAGTCACTGCACGTTCATTCCCCAGAAACTACAGAGCTGGTGTTACAGATTGCTCCAAGGACATGGACAGCGGCTCTCACAAATACCATTCAAATATGACTTTGGTGTCTGATCGTATTGATGACACGAAAAGGTTATCACATTGACCTCCAAAGACAGGAACTGGCTTATAAGGAAAATACAACATAGGTTTTAATAAACTAGTGCTTTGTCTCTCTTCCACTTACCTTTATCTAAACTAACATTGTAAATGATGTTGCTAGTTCTCTCTTCATCTGAAGTATACTACTTGAGCCTCAATTGCACAGGGAAAAGCAAAGTAGCTGACTACAATGGGGTCATAAATGTTTTTAAGAACCAGATAAGCAGTGAAAGAATAGAATTATGAATAATAAAAATGTGAATGCATTGAGAGAATGATCAGCTAGAATCACTGAATACACAATTACCATGTCTATTTTTTTAATTAAAAAAAGTACTAGGCTTTTAATATCATACATGTTTAAATAACATTTGCATCTAAGAAGACAGAAAAAGATAATTGATTGGAATTATGGACGTTCAAGCTGTACTTTATAAAAGGAATATAATTTACAACTAATAAAGGTCAAAACAACACCCCACAACAGCTGGCACTGACAAGCCCTTTTATAAAGGAAATGTCAGCCCTGGAAGAACAGGCTGCTAACAGGCAGTGAACAGGAGTTATTAAAACATTCATTTTTGTTTACTACATTTAATGGCTGCAAGATGCCTGACTGCACCAACAAGCCCTGCGACCTCTTCCCACCCCAGGGGTTTGACTGCCTGTGCTCTGATATGGTGCTTGGCTCAGGGCTGAGGAAGGCTTGAGCTTATGGCACAGCAAGGCAGGGACCTCCACCAGTAGCCCTGTCCCATCACAGCCAGAGACAGCAAGCAGAGCCATGATGGGGACAGGGATGGGGGCCCACTGTGGCATGACCATGGCCAAGGTGCTGACGGCAAACTGGAGGCCCCAGAGGGTGAAGCAGGACAGAGATGTCCGCTCACTTCCAGCCTAGGGCAGAGGACCCTGATGAGGCTTATATTGCTTTTCCTTGCTTCCCTGTGGCTTTCCCTGCCATCTCAGAGCTGGACCCAGGCAGGGGCCACAGGCATCCTGGTTCTGCCAGTCATCTTCTGGGTTTGTCTATAAGGTACAGGCACAATTACAGACTGGGATGCTGGTGTAACTTGAACAACGGATATTCCTACTGACAGCAGTGGGAGCTAGATTGAGCAGAAGAGATGACAGAGCTCAGATGTGGTCAACTAATGCACAAAACTTGGAATGTTATTTTTCTCTTTTCGGGGGCAAGTTTTAAAATAATTTATCAGAATATTGCCATAACGGTTTATTGGTTTGAAGACATTGTCTTATCTATTGGGGGGGTGGTATTGTATTTTTTCAAACTTTAAAAATTTAATTTTATGGTTTGCACTGCATGATTAAAAAATATTTCTGGAAGGGAAGTAGGTGAGTTTCACACACAGAGCATGCAGCTCGCTGCTCTCGGCCCACTCCCACTCAGCTGTTACAGCACCTGCACCTCCCATACGGGGAGCACAGCACTGCTGTGTCGCCCACACTTCACAATCTCGTACGTCTCTTAGGTGAGTGATAACCTGAAAACACTTTTGCCACCAGCAGTCAACTGCCACTGTTTGTCACCTTTGCACGGCTTCTGTGTTACCCAGAATAACAGACCTGAGGGAGAGTCACCTCCCACAAACCACCTCCAAACCCATCTGCCCCACCGCCCAGAGTTCATTGAGCTGTTCAGCATCTAAAAGGAGCCTGAACAGCTCATTTCTCAGTGAGTTCCTGGGCATGCTCAGTATCCAGAGACCTTTTTTTGAGATTTTTTACTTTCATTTGCAGTCTAGTTCCTACCTACTTTCCAAACCAGCCAGCCCCATTTATCAAATGAAGACTTACAAATGGAGAAAGAACCTTAATGATTACCCCCTCCCAAATACTTTTGAACGAAATGAAAAAGCAAGGTTGTCACAGCATAAGAATACGTGATTAAATTAAAACTACAATTTTAAAATTTTTAGTAATTTCACTGAGACCTACATTATTTGGAATAATAACTCTCCCATAAAGGTGAAAAGAGACTGCAATTCCATTTTCAGTAAGCATTACGTGACATATTATCATTACACAGAAAATGCACTGCCACAATGAATCTAAATAATCAACATGGAGTTATGATAATCCAGCAGACTGCCTGCTCTGAAAGCAGGAAAGATTTTTATTTTTTACATTATAGATCTGTTTTAAAAATATCATTTTATATTACACAGTATGATGTTCTACTGCATCCAGAAGGTAATTTGTTTTGAAATAAAAAGCTGGATAAAAAAAAAGAACTTACTTTCTACTGAAAACCAAAGAATAAATTGCTTTAAAAACTAGAATTGAGAAATAACGCTAACATCATGTTTAAAGAAATTCATAATTTGCTACAATAATTCAATAAAATATGCTGAACTTAACCCATGCCCTGCTTTTCATTTTTTTTTACATAAAAAAGTGTCTGCCAAGATACTCATGTGAAAAGGAACTGGTATCATTGCTCTTCATAAGATCTCAGATATAACTGTTCAAATACAGAAACTGAGTATGAAGAGGACTGAGCAACTACACATGCATTATTCCTGTTATAAATCCAACAAAGGAGAGAAATTTTTCATTAAATGTAAAGTTTATTCTCTATTCCATACAAAACAATATTTTTGGTCATTAAGAAACTAATAAAGCTTGTACACAGAGACTTTGAGACTGCACTCCTCTCTGCCAGCCCTTCTTTATTAAGTTATTTTTCCTCAATAAAAATTGTGTTTCATAGCCAATGAGGATGGAAGACAGCTTCATGAAAAAGGTAAAATCATAAATATATGTGTGTATAATTATAAAACACATACATGTGAAATCTGTCCATGTATTTATATAGAGAAAAGAAAAAAGATATCAAAATCCAAATCACATTAAAGGAAATCCTTGAAAACTGTTATCAAATTCTTGAAAGTAAACCAAGATAGTATATTCTATTTAAAGCTGTTTTAGGCTACAATTGCAAAGCTGCTAACAAGATATGTATACTTTTCTCATTTTCATCAGTTTACAAAGAAGTTAATGGAGCTGCTTCTAATTTACATGAAGCTGACAAGAGATTTAAAGTCTTTGAATTTCATTTAGACTTCATTAAGCACCCAGAAGTTCAGGAATACTTGAATGTAATTCAACTGGACCTCTGGAAAGCCTATTATTAATGATGTCAGTACTTGAAGTTGAACCAGATCTATAGAAAATAATCCTTTGTGGTATTTCAGTAATGCCTTCTGCTGGAAACTGAAACTGGAACAAACTTACACACACACGGAAGTAAGTAACTAAGATAAAGATGATATTCGAATTAGTTTAAATTCTGAAATATTAGTCAAAATTTTGGTTAACGTTTTAGGCAATTAATCTCTAGGAAAGAGAAAATTTTCTCTGATATCTCTGTTCAATCTGGTTTATCTAACATAACTCAGTGACTGATGAAATCCATTTGAGATATTTTCTGATTGACAGCCCAATATCATCAACAGTTCTACATCTTAGATCACTTAAAAACAAATATGGATAATTATATGAAATATTAAAATCAGTGATTTAGAATATGCAGAATTCTAAAATGACTCTACTAATTTTCTTCAAACATTACCTATCTTAATTGGACAATCCCATCTTCAATCTATTGTTCTAATAATTTGCTCTTTATTGTTGCATTTCATCTAAGGATCACTCAAATCAGATTTTTTCTGCTGACAAGAAAGCATTATTTGTTATTTAAAGAGAGCAGAAACCTGAATAATTAAGATGGGAAACTTCTTCCACACATCACAAAGACACTGAAACAGGCATTAATATAAACTAATACCTGAAACACAGGTTACAGTTTATAAGAACAAGCAGTAATCTTCTGGAAGTAGAATGCAGTGCTGTCTGGAGAGACTAAACCTAGGACACAACATATTCAGGAGAAGCAACAGGTATTTAAACGTTACCCCCTGCCTTTTGCATCAAAACTGTGAAGGAAATCACATTACCTCTCCAAACATGGGTCTGCAATGGAAGAAACACGTTCAAAAAGGGACAGATACATGAAATAAATGAAATAAATATTAGGTAGTTACTTATAGCAAATTCACCAAAGCTATCCTTTAACTGTAAGAACTACTGTATTTCACAAAGCACATTTCAGAATTCAATGCATAAATGATATATAGGACTCAGTATTCTGTTAAGAAGAAAAGAAAGAAAGAAAAGAAAGAAAATTACTGCAGTTAGTGTTGAATGTGTCTTGTCCTAAGCAATGTAATGTACTATTGGTAATATGTGAATCTACGGTGCTAAATTAGGAAAGCTGAAGGGAGAAGATTTTTTTTTTTTTTTTAAATTTCCTGGACAAGGTAACACGCAATGTGCAGGAGCCAAAAGTCACTATAATTAAATCTAATCCACTTCTGTGCCAATGACCCAAACATGACATGTGTATTACTCCTAGATTATTAATACAGTTTGCATTCATTATGTTTCTTAGCTCCTATTCAAATACCAATTAATTAAATGATTAGTAATAGCACTTGTTGAGTTTTAACATAATGTATGAAGATGTGTTAATATGCATGACATAAAAGACAGACTAAAATAAACACTTCACATTTCATACTTTTAATGTAACACTATGTATGCAAAATATAGGGCAGTTCAGTAAATAAGTGTGATCTCCTTTAGCTGTGATCTTTAGAGCCCCTTTTAAAAACATTTGGTCTTCTTGTACTGCTATACTGGAGGCTGAAAGCTGTTTAGTTTCATGAAAGCCAAAAATGTGCATATTATGACTTTATAGCATTCCTCTATTTTTCCCATACAATCCATTTTCTACCTTCTCAGCTTTATTTTAGGATCTTATTGCAGTATTCCTCTCCTGTCCCTCTGACCCTTATACCAGTTTGCACAAATAAACCAGCTCTGGTGTATGTCTTCCCTGTATTATCTTCCTCATGTCTAAAAAAGGTGCAATTGCCATTTCTTTCCTGTCTGCAACAGGTTTCATAATTTTCTTTTTTCACATTAAAGGTTCTATATTCACATCCTAATAAGAGGTCCCTCTAACTCCTTGCACGCGAGTTTCCATGCATCCATCCTCCCTTTTCTCATCTCCCCATCATAAAAAGGACACATTTAATAGCATTAATTGTTAATAACATCCAAAGAGTTCTTTATAGGACCTGTGCTATTAACTAGTAATCAATGGTCAATAACAAATACTTTTCTGAATCCTGACCATCTAGAACTCTAGCCAATCTCAATGAAAATATGAAAGCTGAGCCCATCTACACAACTCTCAGTCCTTGAAAGGACAAAAATGTTAAGCAGCAAGATAGAAGGGCTTCTGTGATGGAGGAGGAAAAAGTAGTGTACATAATAGTAATGGGATGAAGATTTTCTCAGTAGAAATCAGTCTGAGGCTAAATGTGAGTTTGGAGAATAAAATTATTCCAGGTATTTGTATGAAGCTTCCTTGTGGCTAAATTGATCAAATTCTTATTCATAGGCCCTGCAAGTTGGTTATAACTGCCATGACTATGAGATATTCTTATATTCTTACATTAATTTTTTATCTACTTACCTAAATATTTACCTAGCTATTCTGTTGATTCTTAGAAACTTGTGAAGCTTCTAATACAGCTGGTTTGTTTACAGCTTCTAATATCCCCTGAATATTATTTGCAACCAACACTGCCGTCCTTCTCAAAACCATTCCACAAAGCGTTCCAGGGAAAAAACATCTATACTTCAGTTTGTTTGTCAAGTTTAATTGTTTTTCTCCTTAAGCTATAAAATCTCTAGAATACATACTTAAAATGTCTCTAATCCTTGAGACTATGTTGTATATTCCGAACCCACAGTACAATACACAATTCGATACGTTTTGAAAAGAAAGCGCTCTTCTATCACTTTTGTGAAAACACAGAAATCTTACTTACAGGGTGTTTTGGATCAGTCTCAGTTGAAAAATTGGTAGGATTGCTGTTAACAATTTCTAGCTCCAGAGTTTCATGTGTAGGATTAAAGAGAGGTACGTATAGACGAGCCCATCTGGAAAAAACACATATATGCAATGACTATTAATTACAAAGCTTCTTCCATTGCATTTTATTATTCATCACTTGTTTTCTGTCTTGAAAAATGAGTATTTTTCAAAACAAGAATTATGTTTTATTGCATTAGTATTTTTCCACTAGTATTGACACATATTTAATAGCATTAGTTATTATTATCAATAATTATTAATAAAAATAAAAACTGGTAGCAATAACCATTCTAAAACTTGAGTCATTTTTAAGAGCAGAATTTGTCTTGCTGTACTTCAGTTGCTAGGAAGTTGGTTTAAGTTAGTTGGTTAAAAGGACTGTCTGGCTCCCTTAATACGCAACAAGGAGAAAAACATTTTCAGGGAGAATTGGTCTGAATGTAGATCACTAAGATGCAGAATCACTTTTCATTGTCTACAGGAGGAGCCTAGACTTAACACCTTAAACTTCACACCTAACTTTCAGATAAGAGGATGTGGAAATGAATCCTAGTGTCTCCAATACCACAGCTTCACATTTATTCCTAGGCTCCAATTTGCAGATTTATGGCTCACCTTTCTTTCCTTAATTTCTGTAGATCTAACTTTGGAATAAAACATTTTAGTCAAATAGATAATTCAGAGTGCCAAGGCCAACAAAAATTTGGTACCAGAAAGTAAAATAATTTTAAGTATGTCTTATTATTCTGTAGTCTATCCATGGACACATAGTCTGCCTCAGGAAAAACACTGGACAGAAATTAAAGGTAGTCAGATAAATGATATCTGTAACTCCTTTTTGTCTAAGCAATGGTTTACAGGAATAGCTTGTAATTAAGTGGTGCTGCCAATAGCTTTTGATTTAGTGCCACTAGGCAACCATTCTTCTTGATCATCTTGTAACCTTGAGATCTCAAAACAAACTTAGTGTTCCACACCAGCCATTTCAATGGAGGTTCTGCCTGCTTCGCTTCTCTTTTTTCATCTACATGGACTCAAAATCTGTTTCATTTTGTACAATTGTTGCGTCGTTCATTATAGCATAATGGTAAATCATTATATTGCACATGTAGGTTATGTATTTTAATGAGTATTATGGCTGTCCCAGAACAAGGATTGGAGCATGCTGATTGCCTAAATCAGCTTTAAATCAGCTGGCACTCTATTTTACAGGCTGTCCTTTTTTATTTTCTAATTACAGAATAAATAAACACAAGATACCTTCAATAGGGAGCACAATTTTCAAAAGAATTTATAAGACTCCCAAAAATTCCTCTATTCTGATCAAAATAATATATTATTTGCCTTTAACAAAGATATATGACCATAAATTACATTCTTCTTATAATACCAAGGGACACAGAAAAGAGATTCAAGGTGAATCGGTGAAAACAGTAAATAAGAAAAGGTTGAAAAATGAGATACATATATTGGTTTTGCTGTAATTTATCTACCTAATGGATATTCCCTCTAGTCAAAGCTGTGGCAGGTCAACTGCCAGATTGCTCCACATCTTTATCCTCTGGAAAAAATTAGTCAGTTAATCATAGCTAAATCAGTAAGGAAAAAGAAAAGACAAAAAGCAACATTTGGAAGAGAAGGTATTTCAGTCAAGCTTTATGACTGTAACTTTAGGCCCTAAAACTTCTGTGCGGGTGGGCTCCTTCCAACGTATGCAGTGATATAAATCTCCAGCAGCTGAGTGGCAGACTTGTTTTTGACTAACACCGTCAAAGCACTGTATCACTGAGGTCTCAACATCAGAGAGTACAGAAATACCAGGAAAGTTTCACACAAGAACTTCAGATTCACTTGATAACTCCCATTTTTCACATTTACCATCTCTAGCTTTTACTTTTTTGTCTGGTCTCTTTCATACATAACATTTTGTCAAAGGGAAAACTATGTTGGAATATCTGAAATTTCAGTAAGCAACTATTTGACTGTTAGAGGTTCTTCAAGTGATCAAAATCCATTAAGAATCTTTGTCACCCCACACAGATTGACTACCATGGTTATGCTAGAAAAAGTTGTTGCATATGACAGTAAATTCAAGACCACTGTGAATATCATTCGACTGACTCATCTTCAATGACTCTGCTGTAGAGCCCATAACAGGAAGGATAAATGAAGATGGAGAATATCAAGGAGAAGGTTTCCTTGCTTAAAGGCATATACTAAAGGATGTGTTAAATCTGCCTGGACAGAAACAAAAAGCAGATCTGACTGTGATAAACCCAGAATGTTAGGGTATCTGAAAAAGGATTAAAAGGTAAACTGTTAGAATTCGTTCTTTTCTCTTTCAAGAATTGGTCAGAAATTGATTCTAAGTGTATCAATGGGTTTTTGGGTCCTAATCCAACTCCAAGTGATGTTTCAAGGACACAAATTCTTAAATGTTTCAGACTGATAGCCACAAGAATTCAGCAAGCACATAATGAAAAAGATTAGTCTTAGAGGAATATAATAATGCTTCTTCCGCATTCAAGGAAAAGGTGGTAGAATGGAAGTTAGTCTTTTAAATAACTACAAAGCTTCACCAACCAGAAATGCCTCAAACATTTTATGACATTTACAGTCCACATCTCTGGGAACATAGCAAGGAAGTACGCCCATTCAAAACAAAACAAATTGATACCTTTCTTAAACAGACAACACATAAATGTCTACCTGCATTGCCTTTACATAATCAGCGTACATTAATGCAGCCAATTTACTTGGACTATCTCAACTTTTCAGCAGGTAGAGCAATTCTCAGTAATTTAACTGTAACCTCAATGCCATTGTCCAGAATTTTGCACTTCAAGAAGAGGACATTATGCGGGTGACACAATAGAAATAAATTTCTGGAAAAGGAGAGTGCTGAAGGAAATAACTGAACAAAAAGCAGGAGACTTTATGAAACCAAGGATATGGCAGATAATGCAAACAGAAAAGGGAGAAGTTTGTCAGCTTTCTTACACTGTTTTATAATATATAGACATAAAGATATATGAAAGAGACTACTGTTAATTTCCTGTTATACATTATTGTTGCTGCTGTTGCTAATAATTAAACTAAATAGTACTTCTTTGTTCTTCCACCACTATCTGCCCAGGGCAGATGTAGATGAGTTCATTTATACATGCATAGGAATTACAACATGCATCTACTTGTAAAGTGAAAAGAAATCTCATTTGAAAAAATAAAACATGGAATTCCATTAATTTGAGATGATAGTTTTGACAGGCAAGTGTTGTAGATAATGGAGCTAATCCTTTCCAACATACATTTTATTTGCAGTAGGAAGGGATGACTTGCCATTCTCAGCCAGACCACTTGTGCATGTAGTGCATGCTAGAGAAAATTCTGAATGCTAGATAGTCTGAATGAAAAGGTTTTAAGTTGTTTCTAACTCCTAACAGTTTCAGCCTACAAAGTAGAGAAAAATTATGGGTTTTACTCCAGTCAGCCCAGAAATTTAAAGTAAAAAATAGGAAATGGACAACCCTACTGATTTTCTTAGAAAAACATAGTAACAAAGGCATTGCCAATTAACTCTGGTCTGTGCCTCATATATGAACAGCAGAATATATTCACTCACAAAAATTTAATCAGGCAAAATTTTATGCTGTACTCTCTAACAATAGTTTTTGCTCAGTCTGTAATGTATATTAATTATAGATTTAGTCAAAGACAAGATATACAGAAGTAAGTGGAATTTAGCATTCAGAAGAGCAGTGTGTCCACATAACCTACTACTAAGCAGAGGTAATAGGTGTAAGAGCACTACTGAAATTCTGGCATTCTTGAAAGTCTTATTCTAAAAGTTATTATTTCCGTCTGAAAAGTCAGAACTGAAAATTATACTATTGAAATGCAGGATTAAATTTTTTTAAAGGAGACAAGAATTGGGTTAATTTCTCTGTCTGCTTTAAGTAGCTTATTTTCTTAACACTTGCAGTGTTCCAACCATGTCTATCCCCAGGATCTGCAGGACAGAAGTTGTATTACTTTGCCATTTCTTGAGAGGTTAAAAGAAATTGATAACTAGTATACAAGCATTTGTAAAGCAGGACTGTCAGATATATTCCTAGTTCAGAAAGAGAACAGAAACAGAAAATAAAACAAACCTACAGAACTCTGTATTATGGATCTTTATGATTACGTTCTGCAGTATTTTCAGAGTGATTTCTATATAAAGACTTCAGGGGAAGTCTACCTATAGACTACAATTCCATTTCAATTGTTTTTCTGCAAGGAGAATTTCACCTATCCACACATATATCTATGAAAATTATCTGCAAACTACTATAGTACATATACAGCACTATTCTGGCTTTTTGATGTAAACTCTTAATATGTTTTCCATGATACTTCAAACCAGTGACCAAGTTCAGCACTATGAACTACATACTTACTTTCCAAGCTCACATTCTATTTCAGGTAGACTAGTTGGCAGTGGTTTCTCTACAATCAACTTCAGTGCATACCAAAACTCTCCAACCATATCTGACAGGAATATGACACTAGAAACAGATACATAAGCTTAATATTACACAGCTTTTGTGCAGACAATTAAAAATGTACAGACTAAAATTCAGGAAAAACTGAATGAGTTCAACACAGTGAGTTCTTTAATTAGATCCCAGTTTTCCCATAACACTTCTTGCTGTTATCTGAATTCAACTACCAAAACTAATAATACTTACAATTACTGATGCAACAAAATCTCTTCTTCATCCTTCTTAACTTTTTTAGCACAAAAAGTTGTTTGTTGCTGGTTTGTTTGTTTGTTTGCTTCAAAAATACAACTCAAAAGCATTTCAACTGCTAACTTACAAGAGTAAGCATTAATTTCATTTCAATGTCACAGTATTTTCTTTCTAGCCATTTTGAACTCAAAGGCCAAAGAAATAGAAATAGTATTTGCTGATTTTAAAAAGGAAAATCTTTTCAAATCTAGTCATGAAAACTGAGGAATAGATATAGACACATTTATATAAGCATGACAAAGAGATATGCTTCAAGGGAATATTCAATATACTGTTTTGATATACAATCAAATGTTGTCATGACTGAAAATTGCTTGCTGCTAGGTGAGATGTACAGCAGTATATCCCTGTGACAGACATTCTAACAAATTCCTTTCCTATTGCAGATTTCTTTTTCTATTTCTTGTGGTTTTTTGTGTAGCAGAGTCATAATAACACTAAACCAAAACACTGTAAGCATATAAAAACTTACATGAAATGCACTGTACAAACCCATGACCCATCAAGGACCAGTTCTGGTTCTAAATGATAGATAACTATGTCTGTTCCATGACTTTATGGTTCCAGACTATCCTCTGTGCCAACAGAGCCTTTAAAGTGAACATAAAACAGCTTAGGAAAGAATCATCCATTTGAAAAGGTACACCTGCCACAAACACTTTTATAACACTTCTTCCCAGCTGCTACCATAGCAAAGGAAATAGAGCACGGCTTCAGAAAAAAAGATAATTGTGTGGATGTCATGTGGAAGTACCTCTGTCCAGCTGTAACTGTAGTCCTTGGGAGCTATTGCAATTTAAAGCTGCTATTAGACAGCTTTCTAGTACAGTACTGCATAATTGTATTGAATATGTACAGGTGTGCTTTATATCATCTTTGCACATATTCCCCTAAGTCCCAGCCTACCAATCAGCTGAGCTAGAAGTTTCGCCAGTTAAAACAAACCTTTAGTTTATTATTTGGAAATTCTGCACTTGAAAAATACCAGAAATATTATCTGGTATGAAAAAATGAGGTCTATTCTCATTCACAGCTTCAGAATGCATAACTTGTACAAATTCCCACAGAAAAAAATATTTACTAGAGTGATAACAGTACTCATTTTTATAAAACAGTATTGCTTGAAAGCTGTATTGTACAATGATACTTGCCATTATTCTGGTCTTTGGAAAAATCAATACAAGCAAATTGAACAAAACTTTGAAATACATGGATTTTGGCTTTGTAAATATTCGATCTTTGAACACAGGTCATCTGTCTCTGCCCTCCTCATACACCATCACCTCACTCTCCTCCCCATCCCCATATTTTTGCCAGTCAATTGATATTGAAAAACAGGGAATTGTTTTTCAATCAGCCCTTCAACTAAATAATACTTTGCTAACCAAATTCTGGGAAAATAAGCTTTGCATTTCTGCACTCTTCAGTTACTTGCTGAACTGGCTTAGCCGAAGCTAAGACCAAGAGGTCATCTGTCTTTGTGTTGCTAATTATCATACCTGCATGGTTTCATTGGGATTTCCAATGTAATGAAAAATTTGTCATTTAAAACCTCTCCATATTCATTTAGTAGATCATTGTTAATTAATGGAAGATTCTGAAGCTAAATGGATTTATGTGAAGACTGTTAAAGGGTTCTTCACGTGGTTTAGGTTATGTTGTTATCGTTTCATTCCTTCTCAGAAGAAAATTGAAATCATGTTATTCCCTTTATGGAACTTACAAATTTACAAAACTAACTATTCATCTGAAGTCTTCACAGGGGACTTCTTCTAATATTAAGTAAATTTCTAAAACATTGTTCACTGAATTCTAGTGAACTAGAATAACTAGGGGTTATTCCACTGCTTGTCAGTCAGGTTTTTCCCCTCAGAGGAAAGCCACTGTTTCGGATACAATATAGTTAAAGTTGGAATTTTTTAAAATTCCATTTATACATTTTGTGGGGTTATTTAGGCTGATACCTACATCAAGTGACCACGGTTTCAATGAAAGTAGTTCACTTCTTAGTACAAGAGGCACAACCACCAGTATCAAAACTCTGCAACTTACCTTCCATCTGAAGTGCCAACAACAGCTGGGGAAAACTTTAGTTGATACAAAAATGTTTGTTTGGGCTGAAGAGTGAAAGCCTTTTGTCCACAAAGTGACTGATTCTCTAGCACCACACTCAGCTGGAGAATTTTATCTGCAGGATTAGTGATGGGAATATGAATTCCAATAGTATCCTAAAAAAAAAAAAAAAAAAAAAACAAAAACCAAAAAACAAACCCACACAAAATTAATTATGAGCCGTTACACATAAAAGATCTTCCTCAAACAAGCATAACATGCTTACTCATGATTTACACTTACGCAAATACAAGCTGCACCTTTGTTTGATGTGTGAACTAACCCAAAAATGAGAAGTTGCCACAAGAGACATTTCAGCCAATCTTCAAATTGTAAACTCTTTAATTTCATAAATAAGGAAAAGTTCAAGTCTTCCTAGCCAATCTACATTCTAACAAGCTACTTCACCTTCCAAGATATGGCTGAGGCTTGCCAAAATACACCTTACAGGAAGATCTGCTGTAGTCCCAACCAGGTAAACCCTCCAAGCCATCTCCCAACAGCCAAGCACAGACAGTTGAAAATGTCCACTTAGCCAGCTGGCAAATGATTCAGGATGAATTCTGCAGGATCTGTTCCTCTTAATTTTTAAGTTACATCATAATACTTGACATTAAAACACCACCACCACAAAAATCATTCCCTCTCTCATTCCTTTTTGCCATTTCCCTTACTGGTGGTCTCCATATCTTTCTGTTTAAAATCTAGGAACACTTCAGGCAAGGACCATCTTTTCTTGACCACCTGGAAAACATGGCTACTATTAAAGATGCATATGAAATTCCAGTTACTACAATAAATGGGAGCCAAAACATGGCCAGATTAGACAAATATGCATACTTTACACATGGAACACTTTTAAGATGAGCAGGAATTGGGCAAAGGTGTCTCACTCTGCACAGCTCCTACATTGTATTCTTGAGCAGCCCTTGAAACACTGCTATATTTCAGCAGTGTTCAGTGACGCCCTTCTTCACTGTAAGGTTAAAAACAGTGTAAATCCTTCCCGTGTACCGTATGTGTGTAACTATCAATACACTTTATGAAATGAAACACTTTAAACAGGCAGGAAGGAATATATTAATGAAGTCCACCGTCACAATTCAGGATGCATACCTGCAGTTTAAAATACATATGTTCTATTCATCTATGTTCATCTATATAAAATATGTGAAATCCAAAACCAAATATATGTATTTATTTCATTGTATCTATATTTATTTTATCCCTATTTTGGTCTCTTTCTTTTGCTCTAACCAAGCAGTTTATTTCAAAATGCAGGTTTTTTTTTTTAACATATGGTGATTTGGTTCTCATAGTAAAGTTTTGCCATATACTTTTTTGTAAAAAGTAAAGAATTCAAATTGCAGTATGAAAGGAGAAAAAGATAAAATATCTAGTAAAATTAATAATACATTAAAAACTGAACATGAAATACTTTACAACCCCACACACAGCTGCCTGACTCTGTTTTGAGCCTGCCTATGATTTGGTAAATTTCTATATATTTACATTTATAGAAAATGACTACTGGAACACAGATAAAACACATTTAATGTTCTACAGATGGTAAGATTACACCAACAATTTAAATCATTCAAGTGCCTTGCATTGGTAAGATGGGATTTAAATTCGCCATAAAATATTTTAAAGCTCAGATTAATAGTTTTTACCGGTGTAAACAAATTTCTAAATCTATCTACCATTTTATTGCTAAAGGCTTCATAACAATTTTATAGTATAACTTCTACAAACTGTGTTTAAGAAATACTTTTA